>NW_028277209.1:10000-15000 GCF_051122295.1 Plectrocnemia conspersa | reverse complement strand
CTATACCCAGTTCAGACGATCGATTTGCACGTCAGAATCGCTTCGAGTCCTCCATCAGGGTTTCCCCTGACTTCGACCTGACCAGGCATAGTTCACCATCTTTCGGGTCCCAGCGTGTGCGCTCTCAGTGCGTCTCGATAATCGCAACGATGGCATTTCTCGAAACGCCTCGGGAATGCGAGCGCACGCGCGCGAGCGCGGGCGCCATCTTCCCTGCGGCCGGGGCGCCGGAGCGCTCCGGCGCTGTTCACTTTATTTCGCCTCTGGGTCTATCGACTCCCAATGACTCGCGCACATGCTAGACTCCTTGGTCCGTGTTTCAAGACGGGTCCTGTGAGTGCCCCGAAACAAACCACCGCCGACCGGGACGCGTCCGGTCCGAGAGCTCGCCGACGAGGCGCGCCGTCCGGCGCGGTCCCGCCGCGACTCCTGGCCCCCCCGAGGGGAGGGAGAGCGCGACGGGACCGCGGCTCCGACGTTCGGGAAGACCCGCGACGCGCTAGGCGCCGGGGGCCCGAACGGGGACGACGCCGCGACGAGACGGACGCCCCCGCGCGAGGCGGGGGCGGACGCGGTCCTTCGGTGTTCGCATACCGTCCGCCGGCGGCCGCTGAGCCCGCGGCTCCGGCGAGCGCTTTGACACGCTCGTCGGGACGGCCGCGCGGCCCGTTCGACCCGCCTGTGTTAGTGTAAGCGGACGGGTCGCGGTGTTATACTAGGGGAGAAGTGCACGCGCTCCGCGAGCCTTTCGACCGCGACGCCGGCGACGCGACGCGACCCGCCCGTCTCCGGGCGGACGCGCAGCGCCGGCGCGCCCGCGAAGGACTCTGCGCGGAGACGCGATGAATGAATCTCCCCGTTCGCTCGTTCGAGTTCCACAGGTTTACCCCTGAACGGTTTCACGTACTCTTGAACTCTCTCTTCAAAGTTCTTTTCAACTTTCCCTCACGGTACTTGTTCGCTATCGGTCTCGTGGTCGTATTTAGCCTTAGATGGAGTTTACCACCCGCTTAGGGCTGCACTCTCAAGCAACCCGACTCTGGGGAGAGAGACCGTCGCGGCCGGCGACCGTCACCACGGGCCTGGCACCCTCTGCGGATAAGCGGGGCCCCCTTCAAGATGGACTTGGACTGGCCGCCGTGACTAATGACCGCGCGAATATAAATTAACATCTCCTCCCGAACGCTACATTTCCCGGCGGCCCGCCCGGGCCGCAGGATTCAGCGCTGGGCTGTTCCCGTTTCGCTCGCCGCTACTCGGGGAATCCTCGTTAGTTTCTTTTCCTCCGCTTACTGATATGCTTAAGTTCGGCGGGTGATCTCTCCTGATTTGAGGTCGACGTGTGTTTGTTTGTTTGTTTTAATACGTTCGATCGTGGCGAGGTCCGCGCAGAGCGAGCGCGACGACTAGCGTCGCCGCGCTGCAGAGCGTACGCGGCGCCTCCGCCGCGTTCGACCGTTTGCACAGCGTGCGTGCAGCGCGATTCGACCGGACCGGGCGCGCTCTAGTCGCACCCGGACGCCGGCATCGCTCGAGCGCTACCCTCGCGGGTGCGCGCAGTCTGGTGCGATACGCGTGCGCGACCCTCAAACAGGAGTGGTCCGTCGACAAAAGAAGTCTTGCTCGGACCGCAATGTGCGTTCGAAATGTCGATGCTCATGTGTCCTGCAGTTCACACTCTGACGCGCATTTAGCTGCGTTCTTCATCGACCCACGAGCCTAGTGATCCGCCGTTCAGGGTAGTAATTATATATAAATATATTATAACTTTGTGTATTGTATATATAAAAAAAGGTAAGGTATGTAATTTTTATTAAAAAACATAAACGGACGCGCGTAGCGGTCTCCGCTCGAGGCGCACCTCGGAGACTCGCCTCCCCCCCTCCGCGCGCAGCGGCGGGGGAACGCGCCGCGTCCTCTCCTCCCGAGCTCTACTACTACTCTATCTCATATATATCTCTATTATATATTAAAAATATATAGATTCACACACAGAAAAATGATCCTTCCGCAGGTTCACCTACGGAAACCTTGTTACGACTTTTACTTCCTCTAAATGATCAAATTCGGTCAAACTTTCCGACGCGTCGGACGCCGCCGAAGCGGCGTCCGCGCGCCAGTCCGAAGACCTCACCAAATCATCCATCGGTAGTAGCGACGGGCGGTGTGTACAAAGGGCAGGGACGCAATCAACGCGAGCTGGTGACCCCGCTTTTACTAGGAATTCCTCGTTCATGGGGGAGAATTGCAAACCCCAATCCCTATCACGAAGGGGGTTCAACGGGTTACCCGGGCCGTTAGGCCAAGGAGGACACGCTGATCCTTCAGTGTAGCGCGCGTGCGGCCCAGGACATCTAAGGGCATCACAGACCTGCTATTGCTCAATCTCGTGTGGCTACCGGTCCCTCTAAGAAGATTTTCATTGTACGCCGATAGTTGAAGACCGCGCGCGCGGGCGGACGCGCGCGACTTGCGCCGCGTTAACGACGCGAGCGCGCGCGCGCCGCCCGGCCGCGGACCCTCGTGATATCGGTAGCACGTCTATTTAATAGGCTAGAGTTACGTTCGTTACCGGAATTAACCTGACAAATCGCTCCACCAACTAAGAGCGGCCATGCACCACCACCCACCGAATCGAGAAAGAGCTGTTAATCCGTCAATCCTTCCAGTGTCCGGGCCTGGTGAGTTTTCCCGTGTTGAGTCGAATTAAGCCGCAGGCTCCACTCCTGGTGGTGCCCTTCCGTCAATTCCTTTAAGTTTCAGCTTTGCAACCATACTCCCCCCGGAGCCCGAAAGCTTTGGTTTCCCGGGAGCTGCCCACCGAATCAAAATAAGAAACTTCGGCGGATCGCTGGCTGGCATCATTTATGGTTAGAACTACAGCGGTATCTAATCGCCTTCGAACCTCTAACTTTCGTTCTTGATTAATGAAAACACCTTTGGCAAATGCTTTCGCTTTAGTCCGTCTTGCGACGATCCAAGAATTTCACCTCTAACGTCGCAATACGAATGCCCCCAGTTGTCCCTATTAATCATTACCTCTGGTGTCAGAAAGCCAACAAAACAGAACCGAGGTCCTATTCTATTATTCCATGCGCACAATATTCAGGCAAATATTAGCCCGCTTTGAGCACTCTAATTTGTTCAAAGTAAACAGCCGCGAGGGCCCGCCTCGCGCGCCGACCGCGAGCCCGCGGCGCGCGCCGAAGTCGCGAAGACGACGACGCGCACGCGAACGCGCGGCGCGGACGCGACCGGCGGTGAACACGCACCGGCGAGAAGCCCCGCAGACGCGCCTGTCGTACCGCAACCGGTAGACCGACGCCGCAGGGACACAATTTCAACTACGAGCTTTTTAACCGCAACAACTTTAGTATATGCTATTGGAGCTGGAATTACCGCGGCTGCTGGCACCAGACTTGCCCTCCAATGGATCCTCGTTAAAGGATTTAAAGTGTAATCATTCCGATCACGAGGCCTCGTAAGAGTCCCGTATCGTTATTTTTCGTCACTACCTCCCCGTGCCGGGAGTGGGTAATTTGCGCGCCTGCTGCCTTCCGTGGATGTGGTAGCCGTTTCTCAGGCTCCCTCTCCGGAATCGAACCCTGATTCCCCGTTACCCGTGACCAACCATGGTAGTCGCATAAACTACCATCGACAGTTGATAAGGCAGACATTTGAAAGACGCGTCGCCGGTGCTAGACCGTGCGATCTGCTCAAAGTTATCTAGAGTCATCTCCGAGTGCGACGGGCGCGCGCCGAAACGCGCGCTCCGCCGATTGGTTTTTGATCTAATAAAAGCATTCCTTCCGTCGCCGTCGGAACTTCGTTTGCATGTATTAGCTCTAGAATTGCCACAGTTATCCAAGTAACTGTGTACGATCTAAGGAACCAAAACTGATATATTGAGCCATTCGCGGTTTCACCTTAATACGGCTTATACTGAGACTGCATGGCTTAGTCTTTGAGACAAGCATATGATTACTGGCAGGATCAACCAGGGAGCTGCGAGCTTGCGTCTCTGTAGAGAGCGTCCGCTTACGCACTCCTTACGTGTCATGTATTTATTATTCTCCTCCTCCTCCTCTATCTCTACCTATCGTTCTCGTCTCGTCTTTTTTAAGACGTACAACATTTTATTTATATGTATCGTTTTTGTTATATATATATATATATATATTTTTATATATATTATTATTATTATATTATCTTCACCCGTCTACGCGCACAGTGCGCGGCCTCTCCGCGCTAGAGCGGAGGGCCGTAATAGCGCAGCGAGCTCGCCGGTCGCGAACGACCGACGGCCCCGTACAACGCGGCTCGCCGCGGAGCTCTGGAGAGCCGGAGAGCGCGATGCGCTCTCCGCTTATCACTCGATTCGTATAAACACGCGCGTGATCGCATATAGTATCCTCCACACACCCGGAAGGGTACCCGGAAGGCGCGAGCGCACCGCAGACGCCGACTGACGCCGACCGCGGTTCGCGCATGCCGAGATTTCGAAGAGCCGTCTCTCGTAGACGCTCGAAGCAGAGCCGTAAGCGACGTACACGCGCATTATTATCAATAATAATACGGTGCGTCCGCCAAACGGTTGCGAGCGAGCGAAAGAGCGAGCGACTCGACCCGAGGAGCCGACGAGAACGCCGAGAGCAAACGCGACCGAACACGGCCGCGCGCTCTCGCCTCGCGCGCACTCCACGTATAGGCGGCGCGGTGCAAAGTCGCCGAGCCGCTCGCTCTAGCCTAACAAGCCGAAGTCGACGCGGTCGCGGCCGGGATTCGGCGGAACGGGCCGCTCTGAGCGCGATTCGACTCGGACTTCTCTCGACTTGCGACCGGATAATTTTCGATTCGAAATAATAACTTTTGTAATAATTAAAACGTTATTATATTATTATTGTTAGTATTAATAAATATAAAATTTATATATTAATAAATATATATATGTATATATAAAAAAAAAAATATATATACATATATATATATATAATTTTTTT
>NW_028277209.1:0-2500 GCF_051122295.1 Plectrocnemia conspersa | reverse complement strand
GGTCCTATTCTATTATTCCATGCGCACAATATTCAGGCAAATATTAGCCCGCTTTGAGCACTCTAATTTGTTCAAAGTAAACAGCCGCGAGGGCCCGCCTCGCGCGCCGACCGCGAGCCCGCGGCGCGCGCCGAAGTCGCGAAGACGACGACGCGCACGCGAACGCGCGGCGCGGACGCGACCGGCGGTGAACACGCACCGGCGAGAAGCCCCGCAGACGCGCCTGTCGTACCGCAACCGGTAGACCGACGCCGCAGGACACAATTTCAACTACGAGCTTTTTAACCGCAACAACTTTAGTATATGCTATTGGAGCTGGAATTACCGCGGCTGCTGGCACCAGACTTGCCCTCCAATGGATCCTCGTTAAAGGATTTAAAGTGTAATCATTCCGATCACGAGGCCTCGTAAGAGTCCCGTATCGTTATTTTTCGTCACTACCTCCCCGTGCCGGGAGTGGGTAATTTGCGCGCCTGCTGCCTTCCGTGGATGTGGTAGCCGTTTCTCAGGCTCCCTCTCCGGAATCGAACCCTGATTCCCCGTTACCCGTGACAACCATGGTAGTCGCATAAACTACCATCGACAGTTGATAAGGCAGACATTTGAAAGACGCGTCGCCGGTGCTAGACCGTGCGATCTGCTCAAAGTTATCTAGAGTCATCTCCGAGTGCGACGGGCGCGCGCCGAAACGCGCGCTCCGCCGATTGGTTTTTGATCTAATAAAAGCATTCCTTCCGTCGCCGGTCGGAACTTCGTTTGCATGTATTAGCTCTAGAATTGCCACAGTTATCCAAGTAACTGTGTACGATCTAAGGAACCAAAACTGATATATTGAGCCATTCGCGGTTTCACCTTAATACGGCTTATACTGAGACTTGCATGGCTTAGTCTTTGAGACAAGCATATGATTACTGGCAGGATCAACCAGGGAGCTGCGAGCTTGCGTCTCTGTAGAGAGCGTCCGCTTACGCACTCCTTACGTGTCATGTATTTATTATTCTCCTCCTCCTCCTCTATCTCTACCTATCGTTCTCGTCTCGTCTTTTTTAAGACGTACAACATTTTATTTATATGTATCGTTTTTTGTTATATATATATATATATATATTTTTATATATATTATTATTATTATATTATCTTCACCCGTCTACGCGCACAGTGCGCGGCCTCTCCGCGCTAGAGCGGAGGGCCGTAATAGCGCAGCGAGCTCGCCGGTCGCGAACGACCGACGGCCCCGTACAACGCGGCTCGCCGCGGAGCTCTGGAGAGCCGGAGAGCGCGATGCGCTCTCCGCTTATCACTCGATTCGTATAAACACGCGCGTGATCGCATATAGTATCCTCCACACACCCGGAAGGGTACCCGGAAGGCGCGAGCGCACCGCAGACGCCGACTGACGCCGACCGCGGTTCGCGCATGCCGAGATTTCGAAGAGCCGTCTCTCGTAGACGCTCGAAGCAGAGCCGTAAGCGACGTACACGCGCATTATTATCAATAATAATACGGTGCGTCCGCCAAACGGTTGCGAGCGAGCGAAAGAGCGAGCGACTCGACCCGAGGAGCCGACGAGAACGCCGAGAGCAAACGCGACCGAACACGGCCGCGCGCTCTCGCCTCGCGCGCACTCCACGTATAGGCGGCGCGGTGCAAAGTCGCCGAGCCGCTCGCTCTAGCCTAACAAGCCGAAGTCGACGCGGTCGCGGCCGGGATTCGGCGGAACGGGCCGCTCTGAGCGCGATTCGACTCGGACTTCTCTCGACTTGCGACCGGATAATTTTCGATTCGAAATAATAACTTTTGTAATAATTAAAACGTTATTATATTATTATTGTTAGTATTAATAAATATAAAATTTATATATTAATAAATATATATATGTATATATAAAAAAAAAAATAATATATACATATATATATATATAATTTTTTTTTTTTATATATATATATATATATATATATATATATATTTTTTTTTTTTTTTTTTTTTTTTTTTATACATATATATATATATATATATATATATATTTTTTTTTTTTTTTTTTTTTTTTTTTTTTATACTTATATATATATATATATTTTTTTTTTTTTTTTTTTTTTTTTTTTTTTAACGTTATTTCGCACATTCCGCATAGTTTAGGATACAACTCGTTCTTCTGCGGTCGGTGTGGGTTACGCTGGAATACAATCGTAAATTAAAAAATGAAAACGTGTACATTAAAAAGTATATATATATATATATATATATATATATATATATATATATATATATATATATATATATATATACTTTTTAATGTATAATAAATACGTTTAAATATTAAGCTCGACAATATGAAACTAATTTTATACGATATAAAACATATCGAAACCTGTATAATAAAATCTTTGACATTGTTACTGTATTTTATTTCGATGTACGGTTATAGAAATATAAAGTTTTATCTAAAAGAGCAGACCTAACATTTTTAACGACATTGAACACTTTTGTTTTAATATAAAAT
>NW_028277208.1:0-91160 GCF_051122295.1 Plectrocnemia conspersa | reverse complement strand
AAAGTCTCAAAATGGCTAGTATGGGGGTACGATCGAACTGATACATCGCTTGTTTTCAAGCAAAAATATATATTTTTTATATTTTACTTAGATGAACTTTAGGCTTCTCAACATTTCATGTATAGAAACCTTTTTGACAAAATTCAACACTACTGAGTTATAAGTGATTTAATTTTAATACTTGTCGCCATTTTGCAAAAAATTGACAAAATGGATTTTGCTAACAAACATACACAGGATGCTTAAGAATTCTATACTGTCACAAAAATTGAAATTTAAATATTTATAAATAAGCTCACACTGACCTTAACTATATTGAAAATCTTATGAGCGTATGTATGATGGGTCGATCGACTCATCACACTAAACGTGTTTTGAAAAAAAAATACTTTTATTTTTTAATTTTTAATTTTTTTTTATAGTATCGTAAGTATAGTCGAAAGCTCTATTTTGTATTAAAAATTCAAGTCAATTTCTTGAATAGAAACCTCGTACGAGCGTTAACTATATGCAGAGTCGCATAAAAGCTCGTTCGAGGTCTCGGTCAATATATGGTAAGACTCGGTTTTTATTAAAAAAAAAATAATTAAAAATTGCTTTTATATGCAAATTAAAATTCCAAACACTTTTTGCATTAGACATTTTTCAGTAGGATTTCATTTAGCAAAGTTATGACACTTTGAATTTTTACATTAGCCGCCATTTTGAAAAAAAAATTTATATATTTTTTTTAAACATAACGTATAGGGGCTGCACGTTAGTTCTATGCGATACTCAAAATTTAAATTTTTATCTTCGAAACCAAACAGTTAAGAGCGTTAACTCTTCCGAAAGTCTCAAAATGGCTAGTATGGGGGTACGATCGAACTGATACATCGCTTGTTTTCAAGCAAAAATATATATTTTTTATATTTTACTTAGATGAACTTTAGGCTTCTCAACATTTCATGTATAGAAACCTTTTTGACAAAATTCAACACTACTGAGTTATAAGTGATTTAATTTTAATACTTGTCGCCATTTTGCAAAAAATTGACAAAATGGATTTTGCTAACAAACATACACAGGATGCTTAAGAATTCTATACTGTCACAAAAATTGAAATTTAAATATTTATAAATAAGCTCACACTGACCTTAACTATATTGAAAATCTTATGAGCGTATGTATGATGGGTCGATCGACTCATCACACTAAACGTGTTTTGAAAAAAAAATACTTTTATTTTTTAATTTTTAATTTTTTTTTATAGTATCGTAAGTATAGTCGAAAGCTCTATTTTGTATTAAAAATTCAAGTCAATTTCTTGAATAGAAACCTCGTACGAGCGTTAACTATATGCAGAGTCGCATAAAAGCTCGTTCGAGGTCTCGGTCAATATATGGTAAGACTCGGTTTTTATTAAAAAAAAAATAATTAAAAATTGCTTTTATATGCAAATTAAAATTCCAAACACTTTTTGCATTAGACATTTTTCAGTAGGATTTCATTTAGCAAAGTTATGACACTTTGAATTTTTACATTAGCCGCCATTTTGAAAAAAAAATTTATATATTTTTTTTAAACATAACGTATAGGGGCTGCACGTTAGTTCTATGCGATACTCAAAATTTAAATTTTTATCTTCGAAACCAAACAGTTAAGAGCGTTAACTCTTCCGAAAGTCTCAAAATGGCTAGTATGGGGGTACGATCGAACTGATACATCGCTTGTTTTCAAGCAAAAATATATATTTTTTATATTTTACTTAGATGAACTTTAGGCTTCTCAACATTTCATGTATAGAAACCTTTTTGACAAAATTCAACACTACTGAGTTATAAGTGATTTAATTTTAATACTTGTCGCCATTTTGCAAAAAATTGACAAAATGGATTTTGCTAACAAACATACACAGGATGCTTAAGAATTCTATACTGTCACAAAAATTGAAATTTAAATATTTATAAATAAGCTCACACTGACCTTAACTATATTGAAAATCTTATGAGCGTATGTATGATGGGTCGATCGACTCATCACACTAAACGTGTTTTGAAAAAAAAATACTTTTATTTTTTAATTTTTAATTTTTTTTTATAGTATCGTAAGTATAGTCGAAAGCTCTATTTTGTATTAAAAATTCAAGTCAATTTCTTGAATAGAAACCTCGTACGAGCGTTAACTATATGCAGAGTCGCATAAAAGCTCGTTCGAGGTCTCGGTCAATATATGGTAAGACTCGGTTTTTATTAAAAAAAAAATAATTAAAAATTGCTTTTATATGCAAATTAAAATTCCAAACACTTTTTGCATTAGACATTTTTCAGTAGGATTTCATTTAGCAAAGTTATGACACTTTGAATTTTTACATTAGCCGCCATTTTGAAAAAAAAATTTATATATTTTTTTTAAACATAACGTATAGGGGCTGCACGTTAGTTCTATGCGATACTCAAAATTTAAATTTTTATCTTCGAAACCAAACAGTTAAGAGCGTTAACTCTTCCGAAAGTCTCAAAATGGCTAGTATGGGGGTACGATCGAACTGATACATCGCTTGTTTTCAAGCAAAAATATATATTTTTTATATTTTACTTAGATGAACTTTAGGCTTCTCAACATTTCATGTATAGAAACCTTTTTGACAAAATTCAACACTACTGAGTTATAAGTGATTTAATTTTAATACTTGTCGCCATTTTGCAAAAAATTGACAAAATGGATTTTGCTAACAAACATACACAGGATGCTTAAGAATTCTATACTGTCACAAAAATTGAAATTTAAATATTTATAAATAAGCTCACACTGACCTTAACTATATTGAAAATCTTATGAGCGTATGTATGATGGGTCGATCGACTCATCACACTAAACGTGTTTTGAAAAAAAAATACTTTTATTTTTTAATTTTTAATTTTTTTTTATAGTATCGTAAGTATAGTCGAAAGCTCTATTTTGTATTAAAAATTCAAGTCAATTTCTTGAATAGAAACCTCGTACGAGCGTTAACTATATGCAGAGTCGCATAAAAGCTCGTTCGAGGTCTCGGTCAATATATGGTAAGACTCGGTTTTTATTAAAAAAAAAATAATTAAAAATTGCTTTTATATGCAAATTAAAATTCCAAACACTTTTTGCATTAGACATTTTTCAGTAGGATTTCATTTAGCAAAGTTATGACACTTTGAATTTTTACATTAGCCGCCATTTTGAAAAAAAAATTTATATATTTTTTTTAAACATAACGTATAGGGGCTGCACGTTAGTTCTATGCGATACTCAAAATTTAAATTTTTATCTTCGAAACCAAACAGTTAAGAGCGTTAACTCTTCCGAAAGTCTCAAAATGGCTAGTATGGGGGTACGATCGAACTGATACATCGCTTGTTTTCAAGCAAAAATATATATTTTTTATATTTTACTTAGATGAACTTTAGGCTTCTCAACATTTCATGTATAGAAACCTTTTTGACAAAATTCAACACTACTGAGTTATAAGTGATTTAATTTTAATACTTGTCGCCATTTTGCAAAAAATTGACAAAATGGATTTTGCTAACAAACATACACAGGATGCTTAAGAATTCTATACTGTCACAAAAATTGAAATTTAAATATTTATAAATAAGCTCACACTGACCTTAACTATATTGAAAATCTTATGAGCGTATGTATGATGGGTCGATCGACTCATCACA
Source organism: Plectrocnemia conspersa (assembly GCF_051122295.1). Taxonomy (NCBI): domain Eukaryota; kingdom Metazoa; phylum Arthropoda; class Insecta; order Trichoptera; family Polycentropodidae; genus Plectrocnemia; species Plectrocnemia conspersa. The sequence continues at coordinate 87,477 of NW_028277208.1, read as the reverse complement.
CTAAACGTGTTTTGAAAAAAAAATACTTTTATTTTTTAATTTTTTATTTTTTTTTATAGTATCGTAAGTATAGTCGAAAGCTCTATTTTGTATTAAAAATTCAAGTCAATTTCTTGAATAGAAACCTCGTACGAGCGTTAACTATATGCAGAGTCGCATAAAAGCTCGTTCGAGGTCTCGGTCAATATATGGTAAGACTCGGTTTTTATTAAAAAAAAAATAATTAAAAATTGCTTTTATATGCAAATTAAAATTCCAAACACTTTTTGCATTAGACATTTTTCAGTAGGATTTCATTTAGCAAAGTTATGACACTTTGAATTTTTACATTAGCCGCCATTTTGAAAAAAAAATTTATATATTTTTTTTAAACATAACGTATAGGGGCTGCACGTTAGTTCTATGCGATACTCAAAATTTAAATTTTTATCTTCGAAACCAAACAGTTAAGAGCGTTAACTCTTCCGAAAGTCTCAAAATGGCTAGTATGGGGGTACGATCGAACTGATACATCGCTTGTTTTCAAGCAAAAATATATATTTTTTATATTTTACTTAGATGAACTTTAGGCTTCTCAACATTTCATGTATAGAAACCTTTTTGACAAAATTCAACACTACTGAGTTATAAGTGATTTAATTTTAATACTTGTCGCCATTTTGCAAAAAATTGACAAAATGGATTTTGCTAACAAACATACACAGGATGCTTAAGAATTCTATACTGTCACAAAAATTGAAATTTAAATATTTATAAATAAGCTCACACTGACCTTAACTATATTGAAAATCTTATGAGCGTATGTATGATGGGTCGATCGACTCATCACACTAAACGTGTTTTGAAAAAAAAATACTTTTATTTTTTAATTTTTAATTTTTTTTTATAGTATCGTAAGTATAGTCGAAAGCTCTATTTTGTATTAAAAATTCAAGTCAATTTCTTGAATAGAAACCTCGTACGAGCGTTAACTATATGCAGAGTCGCATAAAAGCTCGTTCGAGGTCTCGGTCAATATATGGTAAGACTCGGTTTTTATTAAAAAAAAAATAATTAAAAATTGCTTTTATATGCAAATTAAAATTCCAAACACTTTTTGCATTAGACATTTTTCAGTAGGATTTCATTTAGCAAAGTTATGACACTTTGAATTTTTACATTAGCCGCCATTTTGAAAAAAAAATTTATATATTTTTTTTAAACATAACGTATAGGGGCTGCACGTTAGTTCTATGCGATACTCAAAATTTAAATTTTTATCTTCGAAACCAAACAGTTAAGAGCGTTAACTCTTCCGAAAGTCTCAAAATGGCTAGTATGGGGGTACGATCGAACTGATACATCGCTTGTTTTCAAGCAAAAATATATATTTTTTATATTTTACTTAGATGAACTTTAGGCTTCTCAACATTTCATGTATAGAAACCTTTTTGACAAAATTCAACACTACTGAGTTATAAGTGATTTAATTTTAATACTTGTCGCCATTTTGCAAAAAATTGACAAAATGGATTTTGCTAACAAACATACACAGGATGCTTAAGAATTCTATACTGTCACAAAAATTGAAATTTAAATATTTATAAATAAGCTCACACTGACCTTAACTATATTGAAAATCTTATGAGCGTATGTATGATGGGTCGATCGACTCATCACACTAAACGTGTTTTGAAAAAAAAATACTTTTATTTTTTAATTTTTAATTTTTTTTTATAGTATCGTAAGTATAGTCGAAAGCTCTATTTTGTATTAAAAATTCAAGTCAATTTCTTGAATAGAAACCTCGTACGAGCGTTAACTATATGCAGAGTCGCATAAAAGCTCGTTCGAGGTCTCGGTCAATATATGGTAAGACTCGGTTTTTATTAAAAAAAAAATAATTAAAAATTGCTTTTATATGCAAATTAAAATTCCAAACACTTTTTGCATTAGACATTTTTCAGTAGGATTTCATTTAGCAAAGTTATGACACTTTGAATTTTTACATTAGCCGCCATTTTGAAAAAAAAATTTATATATTTTTTTTAAACATAACGTATAGGGGCTGCACGTTAGTTCTATGCGATACTCAAAATTTAAATTTTTATCTTCGAAACCAAACAGTTAAGAGCGTTAACTCTTCCGAAAGTCTCAAAATGGCTAGTATGGGGGTACGATCGAACTGATACATCGCTTGTTTTCAAGCAAAAATATATATTTTTTATATTTTACTTAGATGAACTTTAGGCTTCTCAACATTTCATGTATAGAAACCTTTTTGACAAAATTCAACACTACTGAGTTATAAGTGATTTAATTTTAATACTTGTCGCCATTTTGCAAAAAATTGACAAAATGGATTTTGCTAACAAACATACACAGGATGCTTAAGAATTCTATACTGTCACAAAAATTGAAATTTAAATATTTATAAATAAGCTCACACTGACCTTAACTATATTGAAAATCTTATGAGCGTATGTATGATGGGTCGATCGACTCATCACACTAAACGTGTTTTGAAAAAAAAATACTTTTATTTTTTAATTTTTAATTTTTTTTTATAGTATCGTAAGTATAGTCGAAAGCTCTATTTTGTATTAAAAATTCAAGTCAATTTCTTGAATAGAAACCTCGTACGAGCGTTAACTATATGCAGAGTCGCATAAAAGCTCGTTCGAGGTCTCGGTCAATATATGGTAAGACTCGGTTTTTATTAAAAAAAAAATAATTAAAAATTGCTTTTATATGCAAATTAAAATTCCAAACACTTTTTGCATTAGACATTTTTCAGTAGGATTTCATTTAGCAAAGTTATGACACTTTGAATTTTTACATTAGCCGCCATTTTGAAAAAAAAATTTATATATTTTTTTTAAACATAACGTATAGGGGCTGCACGTTAGTTCTATGCGATACTCAAAATTTAAATTTTTATCTTCGAAACCAAACAGTTAAGAGCGTTAACTCTTCCGAAAGTCTCAAAATGGCTAGTATGGGGGTACGATCGAACTGATACATCGCTTGTTTTCAAGCAAAAATATATATTTTTTATATTTTACTTAGATGAACTTTAGGCTTCTCAACATTTCATGTATAGAAACCTTTTTGACAAAATTCAACACTACTGAGTTATAAGTGATTTAATTTTAATACTTGTCGCCATTTTGCAAAAAATTGACAAAATGGATTTTGCTAACAAACATACACAGGATGCTTAAGAATTCTATACTGTCACAAAAATTGAAATTTAAATATTTATAAATAAGCTCACACTGACCTTAACTATATTGAAAATCTTATGAGCGTATGTATGATGGGTCGATCGACTCATCACACTAAACGTGTTTTGAAAAAAAAATACTTTTATTTTTTAATTTTTAATTTTTTTTTATAGTATCGTAAGTATAGTCGAAAGCTCTATTTTGTATTAAAAATTCAAGTCAATTTCTTGAATAGAAACCTCGTACGAGCGTTAACTATATGCAGAGTCGCATAAAAGCTCGTTCGAGGTCTCGGTCAATATATGGTAAGACTCGGTTTTTATTAAAAAAAAAATAATTAAAAATTGCTTTTATATGCAAATTAAAATTCCAAACACTTTTTGCATTAGACATTTTTCAGTAGGATTTCATTTAGCAAAGTTATGACACTTTGAATTTTTACATTAGCCGCCATTTTGAAAAAAAAATTTATATATTTTTTTTAAACATAACGTATAGGGGCTGCACGTTAGTTCTATGCGATACTCAAAATTTAAATTTTTATCTTCGAAACCAAACAGTTAAGAGCGTTAACTCTTCCGAAAGTCTCAAAATGGCTAGTATGGGGGTACGATCGAACTGATACATCGCTTGTTTTCAAGCAAAAATATATATTTTTTATATTTTACTTAGATGAACTTTAGGCTTCTCAACATTTCATGTATAGAAACCTTTTTGACAAAATTCAACACTACTGAGTTATAAGTGATTTAATTTTAATACTTGTCGCCATTTTGCAAAAAATTGACAAAATGGATTTTGCTAACAAACATACACAGGATGCTTAAGAATTCTATACTGTCACAAAAATTGAAATTTAAATATTTATAAATAAGCTCACACTGACCTTAACTATATTGAAAATCTTATGAGCGTATGTATGATGGGTCGATCGACTCATCACACTAAACGTGTTTTGAAAAAAAAATACTTTTATTTTTTAATTTTTAATTTTTTTTTATAGTATCGTAAGTATAGTCGAAAGCTCTATTTTGTATTAAAAATTCAAGTCAATTTCTTGAATAGAAACCTCGTACGAGCGTTAACTATATGCAGAGTCGCATAAAAGCTCGTTCGAGGTCTCGGTCAATATATGGTAAGACTCGGTTTTTATTAAAAAAAAAATAATTAAAAATTGCTTTTATATGCAAATTAAAATTCCAAACACTTTTTGCATTAGACATTTTTCAGTAGGATTTCATTTAGCAAAGTTATGACACTTTGAATTTTTACATTAGCCGCCATTTTGAAAAAAAAATTTATATATTTTTTTTAAACATAACGTATAGGGGCTGCACGTTAGTTCTATGCGATACTCAAAATTTAAATTTTTATCTTCGAAACCAAACAGTTAAGAGCGTTAACTCTTCCGAAAGTCTCAAAATGGCTAGTATGGGGGTACGATCGAACTGATACATCGCTTGTTTTCAAGCAAAAATATATATTTTTTATATTTTACTTAGATGAACTTTAGGCTTCTCAACATTTCATGTATAGAAACCTTTTTGACAAAATTCAACACTACTGAGTTATAAGTGATTTAATTTTAATACTTGTCGCCATTTTGCAAAAAATTGACAAAATGGATTTTGCTAACAAACATACACAGGATGCTTAAGAATTCTATACTGTCACAAAAATTGAAATTTAAATATTTATAAATAAGCTCACACTGACCTTAACTATATTGAAAATCTTATGAGCGTATGTATGATGGGTCGATCGACTCATCACACTAAACGTGTTTTGAAAAAAAAATACTTTTATTTTTTAATTTTTAATTTTTTTTTATAGTATCGTAAGTATAGTCGAAAGCTCTATTTTGTATTAAAAATTCAAGTCAATTTCTTGAATAGAAACCTCGTACGAGCGTTAACTATATGCAGAGTCGCATAAAAGCTCGTTCGAGGTCTCGGTCAATATATGGTAAGACTCGGTTTTTATTAAAAAAAAAATAATTAAAAATTGCTTTTATATGCAAATTAAAATTCCAAACACTTTTTGCATTAGACATTTTTCAGTAGGATTTCATTTAGCAAAGTTATGACACTTTGAATTTTTACATTAGCCGCCATTTTGAAAAAAAAATTTATATATTTTTTTTAAACATAACGTATAGGGGCTGCACGTTAGTTCTATGCGATACTCAAAATTTAAATTTTTATCTTCGAAACCAAACAGTTAAGAGCGTTAACTCTTCCGAAAGTCTCAAAATGGCTAGTATGGGGGTACGATCGAACTGATACATCGCTTGTTTTCAAGCAAAAATATATATTTTTTATATTTTACTTAGATGAACTTTAGGCTTCTCAACATTTCATGTATAGAAACCTTTTTGACAAAATTCAACACTACTGAGTTATAAGTGATTTAATTTTAATACTTGTCGCCATTTTGCAAAAAATTGACAAAATGGATTTTGCTAACAAACATACACAGGATGCTTAAGAATTCTATACTGTCACAAAAATTGAAATTTAAATATTTATAAATAAGCTCACACTGACCTTAACTATATTGAAAATCTTATGAGCGTATGTATGATGGGTCGATCGACTCATCACACTAAACGTGTTTTGAAAAAAAAATACTTTTATTTTTTAATTTTTAATTTTTTTTTATAGTATCGTAAGTATAGTCGAAAGCTCTATTTTGTATTAAAAATTCAAGTCAATTTCTTGAATAGAAACCTCGTACGAGCGTTAACTATATGCAGAGTCGCATAAAAGCTCGTTCGAGGTCTCGGTCAATATATGGTAAGACTCGGTTTTTATTAAAAAAAAAATAATTAAAAATTGCTTTTATATGCAAATTAAAATTCCAAACACTTTTTGCATTAGACATTTTTCAGTAGGATTTCATTTAGCAAAGTTATGACACTTTGAATTTTTACATTAGCCGCCATTTTGAAAAAAAAATTTATATATTTTTTTTAAACAAAACGTATAGGGGCTGCACGTTAGTTCTATGCGATACTCAAAATTTAAATTTTTATCTTCGAAACCAAACAGTTAAGAGCGTTAACTCTTCCGAAAGTCTCAAAATGGCTAGTATGGGGGTACGATCGAACTGATACATCGCTTGTTTTCAAGCAAAAATATATATTTTTTATATTTTACTTAGATGAACTTTAGGCTTCTCAACATTTCATGTATAGAAACCTTTTTGACAAAATTCAACACTACTGAGTTATAAGTGATTTAATTTTAATACTTGTCGCCATTTTGCAAAAAATTGACAAAATGGATTTTGCTAACAAACATACACAGGATGCTTAAGAATTCTATACTGTCACAAAAATTGAAATTTAAATATTTATAAATAAGCTCACACTGACCTTAACTATATTGAAAATCTTATGAGCGTATGTATGATGGGTCGATCGACTCATCACACTAAACGTGTTTTGAAAAAAAAATACTTTTATTTTTTAATTTTTAATTTTTTTTTATAGTATCGTAAGTATAGTCGAAAGCTCTATTTTGTATTAAAAATTCAAGTCAATTTCTTGAATAGAAACCTCGTACGAGCGTTAACTATATGCAGAGTCGCATAAAAGCTCGTTCGAGGTCTCGGTCAATATATGGTAAGACTCGGTTTTTATTAAAAAAAAAATAATTAAAAATTGCTTTTATATGCAAATTAAAATTCCAAACACTTTTTGCATTAGACATTTTTCAGTAGGATTTCATTTAGCAAAGTTATGACACTTTGAATTTTTACATTAGCCGCCATTTTGAAAAAAAAATTTATATATTTTTTTTAAACATAACGTATAGGGGCTGCACGTTAGTTCTATGCGATACTCAAAATTTAAATTTTTATCTTCGAAACCAAACAGTTAAGAGCGTTAACTCTTCCGAAAGTCTCAAAATGGCTAGTATGGGGGTACGATCGAACTGATACATCGCTTGTTTTCAAGCAAAAATATATATTTTATATATTTTACTTAGATGAACTTTAGGCTTCTCAACATTTCATGTATAGAAACCTTTTTGACAAAATTCAACACTACTGAGTTATAAGTGATTTAATTTTAATACTTGTCGCCATTTTGCAAAAAATTGACAAAATGGATTTTGCTAACAAACATACACAGGATGCTTAAGAATTCTATACTGTCACAAAAATTGAAATTTAAATATTTATAAATAAGCTCACACTGACCTTAACTATATTGAAAATCTTATGAGCGTATGTATGATGGGTCGATCGACTCATCACACTAAACGTGTTTTGAAAAAAAAATACTTTTATTTTTTAATTTTTAATTTTTTTTTATAGTATCGTAAGTATAGTCGAAAGCTCTATTTTGTATTAAAAATTCAAGTCAATTTCTTGAATAGAAACCTCGTACGAGCGTTAACTATATGCAGAGTCGCATAAAAGCTCGTTCGAGGTCTCGGTCAATATATGGTAAGACTCGGTTTTTATTAAAAAAAAAATAATTAAAAATTGCTTTTATATGCAAATTAAAATTCCAAACACTTTTTGCATTAGACATTTTTCAGTAGGATTTCATTTAGCAAAGTTATGACACTTTGAATTTTTACATTAGCCGCCATTTTGAAAAAAAAATTTATATATTTTTTTTAAACATAACGTATAGGGGCTGCACGTTAGTTCTATGCGATACTCAAAATTTAAATTTTTATCTTCGAAACCAAACAGTTAAGAGCGTTAACTCTTCCGAAAGTCTCAAAATGGCTAGTATGGGGGTACGATCGAACTGATACATCGCTTGTTTTCAAGCAAAAATATATATTTTTTATATTTTACTTAGATGAACTTTAGGCTTCTCAACATTTCATGTATAGAAACCTTTTTGACAAAATTCAACACTACTGAGTTATAAGTGATTTAATTTTAATACTTGTCGCCATTTTGCAAAAAATTGACAAAATGGATTTTGCTAACAAACATACACAGGATGCTTAAGAATTCTATACTGTCACAAAAATTGAAATTTAAATATTTATAAATAAGCTCACACTGACCTTAACTATATTGAAAATCTTATGAGCGTATGTATGATGGGTCGATCGACTCATCACACTAAACGTGTTTTGAAAAAAAAATACTTTTATTTTTTAATTTTTAATTTTTTTTTATAGTATCGTAAGTATAGTCGAAAGCTCTATTTTGTATTAAAAATTCAAGTCAATTTCTTGAATAGAAACCTCGTACGAGCGTTAACTATATGCAGAGTCGCATAAAAGCTCGTTCGAGGTCTCGGTCAATATATGGTAAGACTCGGTTTTTATTAAAAAAAAAATAATTAAAAATTGCTTTTATATGCAAATTAAAATTCCAAACACTTTTTGCATTAGACATTTTTCAGTAGGATTTCATTTAGCAAAGTTATGACACTTTGAATTTTTACATTAGCCGCCATTTTGAAAAAAAAATTTATATATTTTTTTTAAACATAACGTATAGGGGCTGCACGTTAGTTCTATGCGATACTCAAAATTTAAATTTTTATCTTCGAAACCAAACAGTTAAGAGCGTTAACTCTTCCGAAAGTCTCAAAATGGCTAGTATGGGGGTACGATCGAACTGATACATCGCTTGTTTTCAAGCAAAAATATATATTTTTTATATTTTACTTAGATGAACTTTAGGCTTCTCAACATTTCATGTATAGAAACCTTTTTGACAAAATTCAACACTACTGAGTTATAAGTGATTTAATTTTAATACTTGTCGCCATTTTGCAAAAAATTGACAAAATGGATTTTGCTAACAAACATACACAGGATGCTTAAGAATTCTATACTGTCACAAAAATTGAAATTTAAATATTTATAAATAAGCTCACACTGACCTTAACTATATTGAAAATCTTATGAGCGTATGTATGATGGGTCGATCGACTCATCACACTAAACGTGTTTTGAAAAAAAAATACTTTTATTTTTTAATTTTTAATTTTTTTTTATAGTATCGTAAGTATAGTCGAAAGCTCTATTTTGTATTAAAAATTTAAGTCAATTTCTTGAATAGAAACCTCGTACGAGCGTTAACTATATGCAGAGTCGCATAAAAGCTCGTTCGAGGTCTCGGTCAATATATGGTAAGACTCGGTTTTTATTAAAAAAAAAATAATTAAAAATTGCTTTTATATGCAAATTAAAATTCCAAACACTTTTTGCATTAGACATTTTTCAGTAGGATTTCATTTAGCAAAGTTATGACACTTTGAATTTTTACATTAGCCGCCATTTTGAAAAAAAAATTTATATATTTTTTTTAAACATAACGTATAGGGGCTGCACGTTAGTTCTATGCGATACTCAAAATTTAAATTTTTATCTTCGAAACCAAACAGTTAAGAGCGTTAACTCTTCCGAAAGTCTCAAAATGGCTAGTATGGGGGTACGATCGAACTGATACATCGCTTGTTTTCAAGCAAAAATATATATTTTATATATTTTACTTAGATGAACTTTAGGCTTCTCAACATTTCATGTATAGAAACCTTTTTGACAAAATTCAACACTACTGAGTTATAAGTGATTTAATTTTAATACTTGTCGCCATTTTGCAAAAAATTGACAAAATGGATTTTGCTAACAAACATACACAGGATGCTTAAGAATTCTATACTGTCACAAAAATTGAAATTTAAATATTTATAAATAAGCTCACACTGACCTTAACTATATTGAAAATCTTATGAGCGTATGTATGATGGGTCGATCGACTCATCACACTAAACGTGTTTTGAAAAAAAAATACTTTTATTTTTTAATTTTTAATTTTTTTTTATAGTATCGTAAGTATAGTCGAAAGCTCTATTTTGTATTAAAAATTCAAGTCAATTTCTTGAATAGAAACCTCGTACGAGCGTTAACTATATGCAGAGTCGCATAAAAGCTCGTTCGAGGTCTCGGTCAATATATGGTAAGACTCGGTTTTTATTAAAAAAAAAATAATTAAAAATTGCTTTTATATGCAAATTAAAATTCCAAACACTTTTTGCATTAGACATTTTTCAGTAGGATTTCATTTAGCAAAGTTATGACACTTTGAATTTTTACATTAGCCGCCATTTTGAAAAAAAAATTTATATATTTTTTTTAAACATAACGTATAGGGGCTGCACGTTAGTTCTATGCGATACTCAAAATTTAAATTTTTATCTTCGAAACCAAACAGTTAAGAGCGTTAACTCTTCCGAAAGTCTCAAAATGGCTAGTATGGGGGTACGATCGAACTGATACATCGCTTGTTTTCAAGCAAAAATATATATTTTTTATATTTTACTTAGATGAACTTTAGGCTTCTCAACATTTCATGTATAGAAACCTTTTTGACAAAATTCAACACTACTGAGTTATAAGTGATTTAATTTTAATACTTGTCGCCATTTTGCAAAAAATTGACAAAATGGATTTTGCTAACAAACATACACAGGATGCTTAAGAATTCTATACTGTCACAAAAATTGAAATTTAAATATTTATAAATAAGCTCACACTGACCTTAACTATATTGAAAATCTTATGAGCGTATGTATGATGGGTCGATCGACTCATCACACTAAACGTGTTTTGAAAAAAAAATACTTTTATTTTTTAATTTTTAATTTTTTTTTATAGTATCGTAAGTATAGTCGAAAGCTCTATTTTGTATTAAAAATTCAAGTCAATTTCTTGAATAGAAACCTCGTACGAGCGTTAACTATATGCAGAGTCGCATAAAAGCTCGTTCGAGGTCTCGGTCAATATATGGTAAGACTCGGTTTTTATTAAAAAAAAAATAATTAAAAATTGCTTTTATATGCAAATTAAAATTCCAAACACTTTTTGCATTAGACATTTTTCAGTAGGATTTCATTTAGCAAAGTTATGACACTTTGAATTTTTACATTAGCCGCCATTTTGAAAAAAAAATTTATATATTTTTTTTAAACATAACGTATAGGGGCTGCACGTTAGTTCTATGCGATACTCAAAATTTAAATTTTTATCTTCGAAACCAAACAGTTAAGAGCGTTAACTCTTCCGAAAGTCTCAAAATGGCTAGTATGGGGGTACGATCGAACTGATACATCGCTTGTTTTCAAGCAAAAATATATATTTTATATATTTTACTTAGATGAACTTTAGGCTTCTCAACATTTCATGTATAGAAACCTTTTTGACAAAATTCAACACTACTGAGTTATAAGTGATTTAATTTTAATACTTGTCGCCATTTTGCAAAAAATTGACAAAATGGATTTTGCTAACAAACATACACAGGATGCTTAAGAATTCTATACTGTCACAAAAATTGAAATTTAAATATTTATAAATAAGCTCACACTGACCTTAACTATATTGAAAATCTTATGAGCGTATGTATGATGGGTCGATCGACTCATCACACTAAACGTGTTTTGAAAAAAAAATACTTTTATTTTTTAATTTTTAATTTTTTTTTATAGTATCGTAAGTATAGTCGAAAGCTCTATTTTGTATTAAAAATTCAAGTCAATTTCTTGAATAGAAACCTCGTACGAGCGTTAACTATATGCAGAGTCGCATAAAAGCTCGTTCGAGGTCTCGGTCAATATATGGTAAGACTCGGTTTTTATTAAAAAAAAAATAATTAAAAATTGCTTTTATATGCAAATTAAAATTCCAAACACTTTTTGCATTAGACATTTTTCAGTAGGATTTCATTTAGCAAAGTTATGACACTTTGAATTTTTACATTAGCCGCCATTTTGAAAAAAAAATTTATATATTTTTTTTAAACAAAACGTATAGGGGCTGCACGTTAGTTCTATGCGATACTCAAAATTTAAATTTTTATCTTCGAAACCAAACAGTTAAGAGCGTTAACTCTTCCGAAAGTCTCAAAATGGCTAGTATGGGGGTACGATCGAACTGATACATCGCTTGTTTTCAAGCAAAAATATATATTTTTTATATTTTACTTAGATGAACTTTAGGCTTCTCAACATTTCATGTATAGAAACCTTTTTGACAAAATTCAACACTACTGAGTTATAAGTGATTTAATTTTAATACTTGTCGCCATTTTGCAAAAAATTGACAAAATGGATTTTGCTAACAAACATACACAGGATGCTTAAGAATTCTATACTGTCACAAAAATTGAAATTTAAATATTTATAAATAAGCTCACACTGACCTTAACTATATTGAAAATCTTATGAGCGTATGTATGATGGGTCGATCGACTCATCACACTAAACGTGTTTTGAAAAAAAAATACTTTTATTTTTTAATTTTTAATTTTTTTTTATAGTATCGTAAGTATAGTCGAAAGCTCTATTTTGTATTAAAAATTCAAGTCAATTTCTTGAATAGAAACCTCGTACGAGCGTTAACTATATGCAGAGTCGCATAAAAGCTCGTTCGAGGTCTCGGTCAATATATGGTAAGACTCGGTTTTTATTAAAAAAAAAATAATTAAAAATTGCTTTTATATGCAAATTAAAATTCCAAACACTTTTTGCATTAGACATTTTTCAGTAGGATTTCATTTAGCAAAGTTATGACACTTTGAATTTTTACATTAGCCGCCATTTTGAAAAAAAAATTTATATATTTTTTTTAAACATAACGTATAGGGGCTGCACGTTAGTTCTATGCGATACTCAAAATTTAAATTTTTATCTTCGAAACCAAACAGTTAAGAGCGTTAACTCTTCCGAAAGTCTCAAAATGGCTAGTATGGGGGTACGATCGAACTGATACATCGCTTGTTTTCAAGCAAAAATATATATTTTATATATTTTACTTAGATGAACTTTAGGCTTCTCAACATTTCATGTATAGAAACCTTTTTGACAAAATTCAACACTACTGAGTTATAAGTGATTTAATTTTAATACTTGTCGCCATTTTGCAAAAAATTGACAAAATGGATTTTGCTAACAAACATACACAGGATGCTTAAGAATTCTATACTGTCACAAAAATTGAAATTTAAATATTTATAAATAAGCTCACACTGACCTTAACTATATTGAAAATCTTATGAGCGTATGTATGATGGGTCGATCGACTCATCACACTAAACGTGTTTTGAAAAAAAAATACTTTTATTTTTTAATTTTTAATTTTTTTTTATAGTATCGTAAGTATAGTCGAAAGCTCTATTTTGTATTAAAAATTCAAGTCAATTTCTTGAATAGAAACCTCGTACGAGCGTTAACTATATGCAGAGTCGCATAAAAGCTCGTTCGAGGTCTCGGTCAATATATGGTAAGACTCGGTTTTTATTAAAAAAAAAATAATTAAAAATTGCTTTTATATGCAAATTAAAATTCCAAACACTTTTTGCATTAGACATTTTTCAGTAGGATTTCATTTAGCAAAGTTATGACACTTTGAATTTTTACATTAGCCGCCATTTTGAAAAAAAAATTTATATATTTTTTTTAAACATAACGTATAGGGGCTGCACGTTAGTTCTATGCGATACTCAAAATTTAAATTTTTATCTTCGAAACCAAACAGTTAAGAGCGTTAACTCTTCCGAAAGTCTCAAAATGGCTAGTATGGGGGTACGATCGAACTGATACATCGCTTGTTTTCAAGCAAAAATATATATTTTTTATATTTTACTTAGATGAACTTTAGGCTTCTCAACATTTCATGTATAGAAACCTTTTTGACAAAATTCAACACTACTGAGTTATAAGTGATTTAATTTTAATACTTGTCGCCATTTTGCAAAAAATTGACAAAATGGATTTTGCTAACAAACATACACAGGATGCTTAAGAATTCTATACTGTCACAAAAATTGAAATTTAAATATTTATAAATAAGCTCACACTGACCTTAACTATATTGAAAATCTTATGAGCGTATGTATGATGGGTCGATCGACTCATCACACTAAACGTGTTTTGAAAAAAAAATACTTTTATTTTTTAATTTTTAATTTTTTTTTATAGTATCGTAAGTATAGTCGAAAGCTCTATTTTGTATTAAAAATTCAAGTCAATTTCTTGAATAGAAACCTCGTACGAGCGTTAACTATATGCAGAGTCGCATAAAAGCTCGTTCGAGGTCTCGGTCAATATATGGTAAGACTCGGTTTTTATTAAAAAAAAAATAATTAAAAATTGCTTTTATATGCAAATTAAAATTCCAAACACTTTTTGCATTAGACATTTTTCAGTAGGATTTCATTTAGCAAAGTTATGACACTTTGAATTTTTACATTAGCCGCCATTTTGAAAAAAAAATTTATATATTTTTTTTAAACATAACGTATAGGGGCTGCACGTTAGTTCTATGCGATACTCAAAATTTAAATTTTTATCTTCGAAACCAAACAGTTAAGAGCGTTAACTCTTCCGAAAGTCTCAAAATGGCTAGTATGGGGGTACGATCGAACTGATACATCGCTTGTTTTCAAGCAAAAATATATATTTTTTATATTTTACTTAGATGAACTTTAGGCTTCTCAACATTTCATGTATAGAAACCTTTTTGACAAAATTCAACACTACTGAGTTATAAGTGATTTAATTTTAATACTTGTCGCCATTTTGCAAAAAATTGACAAAATGGATTTTGCTAACAAACATACACAGGATGCTTAAGAATTCTATACTGTCACAAAAATTGAAATTTAAATATTTATAAATAAGCTCACACTGACCTTAACTATATTGAAAATCTTATGAGCGTATGTATGATGGGTCGATCGACTCATCACACTAAACGTGTTTTGAAAAAAAAATACTTTTATTTTTTAATTTTTAATTTTTTTTTATAGTATCGTAAGTATAGTCGAAAGCTCTATTTTGTATTAAAAATTTAAGTCAATTTCTTGAATAGAAACCTCGTACGAGCGTTAACTATATGCAGAGTCGCATAAAAGCTCGTTCGAGGTCTCGGTCAATATATGGTAAGACTCGGTTTTTATTAAAAAAAAAATAATTAAAAATTGCTTTTATATGCAAATTAAAATTCCAAACACTTTTTGCATTAGACATTTTTCAGTAGGATTTCATTTAGCAAAGTTATGACACTTTGAATTTTTACATTAGCCGCCATTTTGAAAAAAAAATTTATATATTTTTTTTAAACATAACGTATAGGGGCTGCACGTTAGTTCTATGCGATACTCAAAATTTAAATTTTTATCTTCGAAACCAAACAGTTAAGAGCGTTAACTCTTCCGAAAGTCTCAAAATGGCTAGTATGGGGGTACGATCGAACTGATACATCGCTTGTTTTCAAGCAAAAATATATATTTTTTATATTTTACTTAGATGAACTTTAGGCTTCTCAACATTTCATGTATAGAAACCTTTTTGACAAAATTCAACACTACTGAGTTATAAGTGATTTAATTTTAATA
Organism: Plectrocnemia conspersa; assembly: GCF_051122295.1. Classification (NCBI taxonomy): domain Eukaryota; kingdom Metazoa; phylum Arthropoda; class Insecta; order Trichoptera; family Polycentropodidae; genus Plectrocnemia; species Plectrocnemia conspersa. Next base: position 71,890 of record NW_028277208.1, on the reverse strand, counting down.
CTTGTCGCCATTTTGCAAAAAATTGACAAAATGGATTTTGCTAACAAACATACACAGGATGCTTAAGAATTCTATACTGTCACAAAAATTGAAATTTAAATATTTATAAATAAGCTCACACTGACCTTAACTATATTGAAAATCTTATGAGCGTATGTATGATGGGTCGATCGACTCATCACACTAAACGTGTTTTGAAAAAAAAATACTTTTATTTTTTAATTTTTAATTTTTTTTTATAGTATCGTAAGTATAGTCGAAAGCTCTATTTTGTATTAAAAATTCAAGTCAATTTCTTGAATAGAAACCTCGTACGAGCGTTAACTATATGCAGAGTCGCATAAAAGCTCGTTCGAGGTCTCGGTCAATATATGGTAAGACTCGGTTTTTATTAAAAAAAAAATAATTAAAAATTGCTTTTATATGCAAATTAAAATTCCAAACACTTTTTGCATTAGACATTTTTCAGTAGGATTTCATTTAGCAAAGTTATGACACTTTGAATTTTTACATTAGCCGCCATTTTGAAAAAAAAATTTATATATTTTTTTTAAACATAACGTATAGGGGCTGCACGTTAGTTCTATGCGATACTCAAAATTTAAATTTTTATCTTCGAAACCAAACAGTTAAGAGCGTTAACTCTTCCGAAAGTCTCAAAATGGCTAGTATGGGGGTACGATCGAACTGATACATCGCTTGTTTTCAAGCAAAAATATATATTTTTTATATTTTACTTAGATGAACTTTAGGCTTCTCAACATTTCATGTATAGAAACCTTTTTGACAAAATTCAACACTACTGAGTTATAAGTGATTTAATTTTAATACTTGTCGCCATTTTGCAAAAAATTGACAAAATGGATTTTGCTAACAAACATACACAGGATGCTTAAGAATTCTATACTGTCACAAAAATTGAAATTTAAATATTTATAAATAAGCTCACACTGACCTTAACTATATTGAAAATCTTATGAGCGTATGTATGATGGGTCGATCGACTCATCACACTAAACGTGTTTTGAAAAAAAAATACTTTTATTTTTTAATTTTTAATTTTTTTTTATAGTATCGTAAGTATAGTCGAAAGCTCTATTTTGTATTAAAAATTCAAGTCAATTTCTTGAATAGAAACCTCGTACGAGCGTTAACTATATGCAGAGTCGCATAAAAGCTCGTTCGAGGTCTCGGTCAATATATGGTAAGACTCGGTTTTTATTAAAAAAAAAATAATTAAAAATTGCTTTTATATGCAAATTAAAATTCCAAACACTTTTTGCATTAGACATTTTTCAGTAGGATTTCATTTAGCAAAGTTATGACACTTTGAATTTTTACATTAGCCGCCATTTTGAAAAAAAAATTTATATATTTTTTTTAAACATAACGTATAGGGGCTGCACGTTAGTTCTATGCGATACTCAAAATTTAAATTTTTATCTTCGAAACCAAACAGTTAAGAGCGTTAACTCTTCCGAAAGTCTCAAAATGGCTAGTATGGGGGTACGATCGAACTGATACATCGCTTGTTTTCAAGCAAAAATATATATTTTATATATTTTACTTAGATGAACTTTAGGCTTCTCAACATTTCATGTATAGAAACCTTTTTGACAAAATTCAACACTACTGAGTTATAAGTGATTTAATTTTAATACTTGTCGCCATTTTGCAAAAAATTGACAAAATGGATTTTGCTAACAAACATACACAGGATGCTTAAGAATTCTATACTGTCACAAAAATTGAAATTTAAATATTTATAAATAAGCTCACACTGACCTTAACTATATTGAAAATCTTATGAGCGTATGTATGATGGGTCGATCGACTCATCACACTAAACGTGTTTTGAAAAAAAAATACTTTTATTTTTTAATTTTTAATTTTTTTTTATAGTATCGTAAGTATAGTCGAAAGCTCTATTTTGTATTAAAAATTCAAGTCAATTTCTTGAATAGAAACCTCGTACGAGCGTTAACTATATGCAGAGTCGCATAAAAGCTCGTTCGAGGTCTCGGTCAATATATGGTAAGACTCGGTTTTTATTAAAAAAAAAATAATTAAAAATTGCTTTTATATGCAAATTAAAATTCCAAACACTTTTTGCATTAGACATTTTTCAGTAGGATTTCATTTAGCAAAGTTATGACACTTTGAATTTTTACATTAGCCGCCATTTTGAAAAAAAAATTTATATATTTTTTTTAAACATAACGTATAGGGGCTGCACGTTAGTTCTATGCGATACTCAAAATTTAAATTTTTATCTTCGAAACCAAACAGTTAAGAGCGTTAACTCTTCCGAAAGTCTCAAAATGGCTAGTATGGGGGTACGATCGAACTGATACATCGCTTGTTTTCAAGCAAAAATATATATTTTTTATATTTTACTTAGATGAACTTTAGGCTTCTCAACATTTCATGTATAGAAACCTTTTTGACAAAATTCAACACTACTGAGTTATAAGTGATTTAATTTTAATACTTGTCGCCATTTTGCAAAAAATTGACAAAATGGATTTTGCTAACAAACATACACAGGATGCTTAAGAATTCTATACTGTCACAAAAATTGAAATTTAAATATTTATAAATAAGCTCACACTGACCTTAACTATATTGAAAATCTTATGAGCGTATGTATGATGGGTCGATCGACTCATCACACTAAACGTGTTTTGAAAAAAAAATACTTTTATTTTTTAATTTTTAATTTTTTTTTATAGTATCGTAAGTATAGTCGAAAGCTCTATTTTGTATTAAAAATTCAAGTCAATTTCTTGAATAGAAACCTCGTACGAGCGTTAACTATATGCAGAGTCGCATAAAAGCTCGTTCGAGGTCTCGGTCAATATATGGTAAGACTCGGTTTTTATTAAAAAAAAAATAATTAAAAATTGCTTTTATATGCAAATTAAAATTCCAAACACTTTTTGCATTAGACATTTTTCAGTAGGATTTCATTTAGCAAAGTTATGACACTTTGAATTTTTACATTAGCCGCCATTTTGAAAAAAAAATTTATATATTTTTTTTAAACATAACGTATAGGGGCTGCACGTTAGTTCTATGCGATACTCAAAATTTAAATTTTTATCTTCGAAACCAAACAGTTAAGAGCGTTAACTCTTCCGAAAGTCTCAAAATGGCTAGTATGGGGGTACGATCGAACTGATACATCGCTTGTTTTCAAGCAAAAATATATATTTTTTATATTTTACTTAGATGAACTTTAGGCTTCTCAACATTTCATGTATAGAAACCTTTTTGACAAAATTCAACACTACTGAGTTATAAGTGATTTAATTTTAATACTTGTCGCCATTTTGCAAAAAATTGACAAAATGGATTTTGCTAACAAACATACACAGGATGCTTAAGAATTCTATACTGTCACAAAAATTGAAATTTAAATATTTATAAATAAGCTCACACTGACCTTAACTATATTGAAAATCTTATGAGCGTATGTATGATGGGTCGATCGACTCATCACACTAAACGTGTTTTGAAAAAAAAATACTTTTATTTTTTAATTTTTAATTTTTTTTTATAGTATCGTAAGTATAGTCGAAAGCTCTATTTTGTATTAAAAATTCAAGTCAATTTCTTGAATAGAAACCTCGTACGAGCGTTAACTATATGCAGAGTCGCATAAAAGCTCGTTCGAGGTCTCGGTCAATATATGGTAAGACTCGGTTTTTATTAAAAAAAAAATAATTAAAAATTGCTTTTATATGCAAATTAAAATTCCAAACACTTTTTGCATTAGACATTTTTCAGTAGGATTTCATTTAGCAAAGTTATGACACTTTGAATTTTTACATTAGCCGCCATTTTGAAAAAAAAATTTATATATTTTTTTTAAACATAACGTATAGGGGCTGCACGTTAGTTCTATGCGATACTCAAAATTTAAATTTTTATCTTCGAAACCAAACAGTTAAGAGCGTTAACTCTTCCGAAAGTCTCAAAATGGCTAGTATGGGGGTACGATCGAACTGATACATCGCTTGTTTTCAAGCAAAAATATATATTTTTTATATTTTACTTAGATGAACTTTAGGCTTCTCAACATTTCATGTATAGAAACCTTTTTGACAAAATTCAACACTACTGAGTTATAAGTGATTTAATTTTAATACTTGTCGCCATTTTGCAAAAAATTGACAAAATGGATTTTGCTAACAAACATACACAGGATGCTTAAGAATTCTATACTGTCACAAAAATTGAAATTTAAATATTTATAAATAAGCTCACACTGACCTTAACTATATTGAAAATCTTATGAGCGTATGTATGATGGGTCGATCGACTCATCACACTAAACGTGTTTTGAAAAAAAAATACTTTTATTTTTTAATTTTTAATTTTTTTTTATAGTATCGTAAGTATAGTCGAAAGCTCTATTTTGTATTAAAAATTCAAGTCAATTTCTTGAATAGAAACCTCGTACGAGCGTTAACTATATGCAGAGTCGCATAAAAGCTCGTTCGAGGTCTCGGTCAATATATGGTAAGACTCGGTTTTTATTAAAAAAAAAATAATTAAAAATTGCTTTTATATGCAAATTAAAATTCCAAACACTTTTTGCATTAGACATTTTTCAGTAGGATTTCATTTAGCAAAGTTATGACACTTTGAATTTTTACATTAGCCGCCATTTTGAAAAAAAAATTTATATATTTTTTTTAAACATAACGTATAGGGGCTGCACGTTAGTTCTATGCGATACTCAAAATTTAAATTTTTATCTTCGAAACCAAACAGTTAAGAGCGTTAACTCTTCCGAAAGTCTCAAAATGGCTAGTATGGGGGTACGATCGAACTGATACATCGCTTGTTTTCAAGCAAAAATATATATTTTTTATATTTTACTTAGATGAACTTTAGGCTTCTCAACATTTCATGTATAGAAACCTTTTTGACAAAATTCAACACTACTGAGTTATAAGTGATTTAATTTTAATACTTGTCGCCATTTTGCAAAAAATTGACAAAATGGATTTTGCTAACAAACATACACAGGATGCTTAAGAATTCTATACTGTCACAAAAATTGAAATTTAAATATTTATAAATAAGCTCACACTGACCTTAACTATATTGAAAATCTTATGAGCGTATGTATGATGGGTCGATCGACTCATCACACTAAACGTGTTTTGAAAAAAAAATACTTTTATTTTTTAATTTTTAATTTTTTTTTATAGTATCGTAAGTATAGTCGAAAGCTCTATTTTGTATTAAAAATTCAAGTCAATTTCTTGAATAGAAACCTCGTACGAGCGTTAACTATATGCAGAGTCGCATAAAAGCTCGTTCGAGGTCTCGGTCAATATATGGTAAGACTCGGTTTTTATTAAAAAAAAAATAATTAAAAATTGCTTTTATATGCAAATTAAAATTCCAAACACTTTTTGCATTAGACATTTTTCAGTAGGATTTCATTTAGCAAAGTTATGACACTTTGAATTTTTACATTAGCCGCCATTTTGAAAAAAAAATTTATATATTTTTTTTAAACATAACGTATAGGGGCTGCACGTTAGTTCTATGCGATACTCAAAATTTAAATTTTTATCTTCGAAACCAAACAGTTAAGAGCGTTAACTCTTCCGAAAGTCTCAAAATGGCTAGTATGGGGGTACGATCGAACTGATACATCGCTTGTTTTCAAGCAAAAATATATATTTTTTATATTTTACTTAGATGAACTTTAGGCTTCTCAACATTTCATGTATAGAAACCTTTTTGACAAAATTCAACACTACTGAGTTATAAGTGATTTAATTTTAATACTTGTCGCCATTTTGCAAAAAATTGACAAAATGGATTTTGCTAACAAACATACACAGGATGCTTAAGAATTCTATACTGTCACAAAAATTGAAATTTAAATATTTATAAATAAGCTCACACTGACCTTAACTATATTGAAAATCTTATGAGCGTATGTATGATGGGTCGATCGACTCATCACACTAAACGTGTTTTGAAAAAAAAATACTTTTATTTTTTAATTTTTAATTTTTTTTTATAGTATCGTAAGTATAGTCGAAAGCTCTATTTTGTATTAAAAATTCAAGTCAATTTCTTGAATAGAAACCTCGTACGAGCGTTAACTATATGCAGAGTCGCATAAAAGCTCGTTCGAGGTCTCGGTCAATATATGGTAAGACTCGGTTTTTATTAAAAAAAAAATAATTAAAAATTGCTTTTATATGCAAATTAAAATTCCAAACACTTTTTGCATTAGACATTTTTCAGTAGGATTTCATTTAGCAAAGTTATGACACTTTGAATTTTTACATTAGCCGCCATTTTGAAAAAAAAATTTATATATTTTTTTTAAACATAACGTATAGGGGCTGCACGTTAGTTCTATGCGATACTCAAAATTTAAATTTTTATCTTCGAAACCAAACAGTTAAGAGCGTTAACTCTTCCGAAAGTCTCAAAATGGCTAGTATGGGGGTACGATCGAACTGATACATCGCTTGTTTTCAAGCAAAAATATATATTTTTTATATTTTACTTAGATGAACTTTAGGCTTCTCAACATTTCATGTATAGAAACCTTTTTGACAAAATTCAACACTACTGAGTTATAAGTGATTTAATTTTAATACTTGTCGCCATTTTGCAAAAAATTGACAAAATGGATTTTGCTAACAAACATACACAGGATGCTTAAGAATTCTATACTGTCACAAAAATTGAAATTTAAATATTTATAAATAAGCTCACACTGACCTTAACTATATTGAAAATCTTATGAGCGTATGTATGATGGGTCGATCGACTCATCACACTAAACGTGTTTTGAAAAAAAAATACTTTTATTTTTTAATTTTTAATTTTTTTTTATAGTATCGTAAGTATAGTCGAAAGCTCTATTTTGTATTAAAAATTCAAGTCAATTTCTTGAATAGAAACCTCGTACGAGCGTTAACTATATGCAGAGTCGCATAAAAGCTCGTTCGAGGTCTCGGTCAATATATAGTAAGACTCGGTTTTTATTAAAAAAAAAATAATTAAAAATTGCTTTTATATGCAAATTAAAATTCCAAACACTTTTTGCATTAGACATTTTTCAGTAGGATTTCATTTAGCAAAGTTATGACACTTTGAATTTTTACATTAGCCGCCATTTTGAAAAAAAAAATTTTATATTTTTTTTAAACATAACGTATAGGGGCTGCACGTTAGTTCTATGCGATACTCAAAATTTAAATTTTTATCTTCGAAACCAAACAGTTAAGAGCGTTAACTCTTCCGAAAGTCTCAAAATGGCTAGTATGGGGGTACGATCGAACTGATACATCGCTTGTTTTCAAGCAAAAATATATATTTTTTATATTTTACTTAGATGAACTTTAGGCTTCTCAACATTTCATGTATAGAAACCTTTTTGACAAAATTCAACACTACTGAGTTATAAGTGATTTAATTTTAATACTTGTCGCCATTTTGCAAAAAATTGACAAAATGGATTTTGCTAACAAACATACACAGGATGCTTAAGAATTCTATACTGTCACAAAAATTGAAATTTAAATATTTATAAATAAGCTCACACTGACCTTAACTATATTGAAAATCTTATGAGCGTATGTATGATGGGTCGATCGACTCATCACACTAAACGTGTTTTGAAAAAAAAATACTTTTATTTTTTAATTTTTAATTTTTTTTTATAGTATCGTAAGTATAGTCGAAAGCTCTATTTTGTATTAAAAATTCAAGTCAATTTCTTGAATAGAAACCTCGTACGAGCGTTAACTATATGCAGAGTCGCATAAAAGCTCGTTCGAGGTCTCGGTCAATATATGGTAAGACTCGGTTTTTATTAAAAAAAAAATAATTAAAAATTGCTTTTATATGCAAATTAAAATTCCAAACACTTTTTGCATTAGACATTTTTCAGTAGGATTTCATTTAGCAAAGTTATGACACTTTGAATTTTTACATTAGCCGCCATTTTGAAAAAAAAATTTATATATTTTTTTTAAACATAACGTATAGGGGCTGCACGTTAGTTCTATGCGATACTCAAAATTTAAATTTTTATCTTCGAAACCAAACAGTTAAGAGCGTTAACTCTTCCGAAAGTCTCAAAATGGCTAGTATGGGGGTACGATCGAACTGATACATCGCTTGTTTTCAAGCAAAAATATATATTTTTTATATTTTACTTAGATGAACTTTAGGCTTCTCAACATTTCATGTATAGAAACCTTTTTGACAAAATTCAACACTACTGAGTTATAAGTGATTTAATTTTAATACTTGTCGCCATTTTGCAAAAAATTGACAAAATGGATTTTGCTAACAAACATACACAGGATGCTTAAGAATTCTATACTGTCACAAAAATTGAAATTTAAATATTTATAAATAAGCTCACACTGACCTTAACTATATTGAAAATCTTATGAGCGTATGTATGATGGGTCGATCGACTCATCACACTAAACGTGTTTTGAAAAAAAAATACTTTTATTTTTTAATTTTTAATTTTTTTTTATAGTATCGTAAGTATAGTCGAAAGCTCTATTTTGTATTAAAAATTCAAGTCAATTTCTTGAATAGAAACCTCGTACGAGCGTTAACTATATGCAGAGTCGCATAAAAGCTCGTTCGAGGTCTCGGTCAATATATGGTAAGACTCGGTTTTTATTAAAAAAAAAATAATTAAAAATTGCTTTTATATGCAAATTAAAATTCCAAACACTTTTTGCATTAGACATTTTTCAGTAGGATTTCATTTAGCAAAGTTATGACACTTTGAATTTTTACATTAGCCGCCATTTTGAAAAAAAAATTTATATATTTTTTTTAAACATAACGTATAGGGGCTGCACGTTAGTTCTATGCGATACTCAAAATTTAAATTTTTATCTTCGAAACCAAACAGTTAAGAGCGTTAACTCTTCCGAAAGTCTCAAAATGGCTAGTATGGGGGTACGATCGAACTGATACATCGCTTGTTTTCAAGCAAAAATATATATTTTTTATATTTTACTTAGATGAACTTTAGGCTTCTCAACATTTCATGTATAGAAACCTTTTTGACAAAATTCAACACTACTGAGTTATAAGTGATTTAATTTTAATACTTGTCGCCATTTTGCAAAAAATTGACAAAATGGATTTTGCTAACAAACATACACAGGATGCTTAAGAATTCTATACTGTCACAAAAATTGAAATTTAAATATTTATAAATAAGCTCACACTGACCTTAACTATATTGAAAATCTTATGAGCGTATGTATGATGGGTCGATCGACTCATCACACTAAACGTGTTTTGAAAAAAAAATACTTTTATTTTTTAATTTTTAATTTTTTTTTATAGTATCGTAAGTATAGTCGAAAGCTCTATTTTGTATTAAAAATTCAAGTCAATTTCTTGAATAGAAACCTCGTACGAGCGTTAACTATATGCAGAGTCGCATAAAAGCTCGTTCGAGGTCTCGGTCAATATATGGTAAGACTCGGTTTTTATTAAAAAAAAAATAATTAAAAATTGCTTTTATATGCAAATTAAAATTCCAAACACTTTTTGCATTAGACATTTTTCAGTAGGATTTCATTTAGCAAAGTTATGACACTTTGAATTTTTACATTAGCCGCCATTTTGAAAAAAAAATTTATATATTTTTTTTAAACATAACGTATAGGGGCTGCACGTTAGTTCTATGCGATACTCAAAATTTAAATTTTTATCTTCGAAACCAAACAGTTAAGAGCGTTAACTCTTCCGAAAGTCTCAAAATGGCTAGTATGGGGGTACGATCGAACTGATACATCGCTTGTTTTCAAGCAAAAATATATATTTTTTATATTTTACTTAGATGAACTTTAGGCTTCTCAACATTTCATGTATAGAAACCTTTTTGACAAAATTTAACACTACTGAGTTATAAGTGATTTAATTTTAATACTTGTCGCCATTTTGCAAAAAATTGACAAAATGGATTTTGCTAACAAACATACACAGGATGCTTAAGAATTCTATACTGTCACAAAAATTGAAATTTAAATATTTATAAATAAGCTCACACTGACCTTAACTATATTGAAAATCTTATGAGCGTATGTATGATGGGTCGATCGACTCATCACACTAAACGTGTTTTGAAAAAAAAATACTTTTATTTTTTAATTTTTAATTTTTTTTTATAGTATCGTAAGTATAGTCGAAAGCTCTATTTTGTATTAAAAATTCAAGTCAATTTCTTGAATAGAAACCTCGTACGAGCGTTAACTATATGCAGAGTCGCATAAAAGCTCGTTCGAGGTCTCGGTCAATATATGGTAAGACTCGGTTTTTATTAAAAAAAAAATAATTAAAAATTGCTTTTATATGCAAATTAAAATTCCAAACACTTTTTGCATTAGACATTTTTCAGTAGGATTTCATTTAGCAAAGTTATGACACTTTGAATTTTTACATTAGCCGCCATTTTGAAAAAAAAATTTATATATTTTTTTTAAACATAACGTATAGGGGCTGCACGTTAGTTCTATGCGATACTCAAAATTTAAATTTTTATCTTCGAAACCAAACAGTTAAGAGCGTTAACTCTTCCGAAAGTCTCAAAATGGCTAGTATGGGGGTACGATCGAACTGATACATCGCTTGTTTTCAAGCAAAAATATATATTTTTTATATTTTACTTAGATGAACTTTAGGCTTCTCAACATTTCATGTATAGAAACCTTTTTGACAAAATTCAACACTACTGAGTTATAAGTGATTTAATTTTAATACTTGTCGCCATTTTGCAAAAAATTGACAAAATGGATTTTGCTAACAAACATACACAGGATGCTTAAGAATTCTATACTGTCACAAAAATTGAAATTTAAATATTTATAAATAAGCTCACACTGACCTTAACTATATTGAAAATCTTATGAGCGTATGTATGATGGGTCGATCGACTCATCACACTAAACGTGTTTTGAAAAAAAAATACTTTTATTTTTTAATTTTTAATTTTTTTTTATAGTATCGTAAGTATAGTCGAAAGCTCTATTTTGTATTAAAAATTCAAGTCAATTTCTTGAATAGAAACCTCGTACGAGCGTTAACTATATGCAGAGTCGCATAAAAGCTCGTTCGAGGTCTCGGTCAATATATGGTAAGACTCGGTTTTTATTAAAAAAAAAATAATTAAAAATTGCTTTTATATGCAAATTAAAATTCCAAACACTTTTTGCATTAGACATTTTTCAGTAGGATTTCATTTAGCAAAGTTATGACACTTTGAATTTTTACATTAGCCGCCATTTTGAAAAAAAAATTTATATATTTTTTTTAAACATAACGTATAGGGGCTGCACGTTAGTTCTATGCGATACTCAAAATTTAAATTTTTATCTTCGAAACCAAACAGTTAAGAGCGTTAACTCTTCCGAAAGTCTCAAAATGGCTAGTATGGGGGTACGATCGAACTGATACATCGCTTGTTTTCAAGCAAAAATATATATTTTATATATTTTACTTAGATGAACTTTAGGCTTCTCAACATTTCATGTATAGAAACCTTTTTGACAAAATTCAACACTACTGAGTTATAAGTGATTTAATTTTAATACTTGTCGCCATTTTGCAAAAAATTGACAAAATGGATTTTGCTAACAAACATACACAGGATGCTTAAGAATTCTATACTGTCACAAAAATTGAAATTTAAATATTTATAAATAAGCTCACACTGACCTTAACTATATTGAAAATCTTATGAGCGTATGTATGATGGGTCGATCGACTCATCACACTAAACGTGTTTTGAAAAAAAAATACTTTTATTTTTTAATTTTTAATTTTTTTTTATAGTATCGTAAGTATAGTCGAAAGCTCTATTTTGTATTAAAAATTCAAGTCAATTTCTTGAATAGAAACCTCGTACGAGCGTTAACTATATGCAGAGTCGCATAAAAGCTCGTTCGAGGTCTCGGTCAATATATGGTAAGACTCGGTTTTTATTAAAAAAAAAATAATTAAAAATTGCTTTTATATGCAAATTAAAATTCCAAACACTTTTTGCATTAGACATTTTTCAGTAGGATTTCATTTAGCAAAGTTATGACACTTTGAATTTTTACATTAGCCGCCATTTTGAAAAAAAAATTTATATATTTTTTTTAAACATAACGTATAGGGGCTGCACGTTAGTTCTATGCGATACTCAAAATTTAAATTTTTATCTTCGAAACCAAACAGTTAAGAGCGTTAACTCTTCCGAAAGTCTCAAAATGGCTAGTATGGGGGTACGATCGAACTGATACATCGCTTGTTTTCAAGCAAAAATATATATTTTTTATATTTTACTTAGATGAACTTTAGGCTTCTCAACATTTCATGTATAGAAACCTTTTTGACAAAATTCAACACTACTGAGTTATAAGTGATTTAATTTTAATACTTGTCGCCATTTTGCAAAAAATTGACAAAATGGATTTTGCTAACAAACATACACAGGATGCTTAAGAATTCTATACTGTCACAAAAATTGAAATTTAAATATTTATAAATAAGCTCACACTGACCTTAACTATATTGAAAATCTTATGAGCGTATGTATGATGGGTCGATCGACTCATCACACTAAACGTGTTTTGAAAAAAAAATACTTTTATTTTTTAATTTTTAATTTTTTTTTATAGTATCGTAAGTATAGTCGAAAGCTCTATTTTGTATTAAAAATTCAAGTCAATTTCTTGAATAGAAACCTCGTACGAGCGTTAACTATATGCAGAGTCGCATAAAAGCTCGTTCGAGGTCTCGGTCAATATATGGTAAGACTCGGTTTTTATTAAAAAAAAAATAATTAAAAATTGCTTTTATATGCAAATTAAAATTCCAAACACTTTTTGCATTAGACATTTTTCAGTAGGATTTCATTTAGCAAAGTTATGACACTTTGAATTTTTACATTAGCCGCCATTTTGAAAAAAAAATTTATATATTTTTTTTAAACATAACGTATAGGGGCTGCACGTTAGTTCTATGCGATACTCAAAATTTAAATTTTTATCTTCGAAACCAAACAGTTAAGAGCGTTAACTCTTCCGAAAGTCTCAAAATGGCTAGTATGGGGGTACGATCGAACTGATACATCGCTTGTTTTCAAGCAAAAATATATATTTTTTATATTTTACTTAGATGAACTTTAGGCTTCTCAACATTTCATGTATAGAAACCTTTTTGACAAAATTCAACACTACTGAGTTATAAGTGATTTAATTTTAATACTTGTCGCCATTTTGCAAAAAATTGACAAAATGGATTTTGCTAACAAACATACACAGGATGCTTAAGAATTCTATACTGTCACAAAAATTGAAATTTAAATATTTATAAATAAGCTCACACTGACCTTAACTATATTGAAAATCTTATGAGCGTATGTATGATGGGTCGATCGACTCATCACACTAAACGTGTTTTGAAAAAAAAATACTTTTATTTTTTAATTTTTAATTTTTTTTTATAGTATCGTAAGTATAGTCGAAAGCTCTATTTTGTATTAAAAATTCAAGTCAATTTCTTGAATAGAAACCTCGTACGAGCGTTAACTATATGCAGAGTCGCATAAAAGCTCGTTCGAGGTCTCGGTCAATATATGGTAAGACTCGGTTTTTATTAAAAAAAAAATAATTAAAAATTGCTTTTATATGCAAATTAAAATTCCAAACACTTTTTGCATTAGACATTTTTCAGTAGGATTTCATTTAGCAAAGTTATGACACTTTGAATTTTTACATTAGCCGCCATTTTGAAAAAAAAATTTATATATTTTTTTTAAACATAACGTATAGGGGCTGCACGTTAGTTCTATGCGATACTCAAAATTTAAATTTTTATCTTCGAAACCAAACAGTTAAGAGCGTTAACTCTTCCGAAAGTCTCAAAATGGCTAGTATGGGGGTACGATCGAACTGATACATCGCTTGTTTTCAAGCAAAAATATATATTTTTTATATTTTACTTAGATGAACTTTAGGCTTCTCAACATTTCATGTATAGAAACCTTTTTGACAAAATTCAACACTACTGAGTTATAAGTGATTTAATTTTAATACTTGTCGCCATTTTGCAAAAAATTGACAAAATGGATTTTGCTAACAAACATACACAGGATGCTTAAGAATTCTATACTGTCACAAAAATTGAAATTTAAATATTTATAAATAAGCTCACACTGACCTTAACTATATTGAAAATCTTATGAGCGTATGTATGATGGGTCGATCGACTCATCACACTAAACGTGTTTTGAAAAAAAAATACTTTTATTTTTTAATTTTTAATTTTTTTTTATAGTATCGTAAGTATAGTCGAAAGCTCTATTTTGTATTAAAAATTCAAGTCAATTTCTTGAATAGAAACCTCGTACGAGCGTTAACTATATGCAGAGTCGCATAAAAGCTCGTTCGAGGTCTCGGTCAATATATGGTAAGACTCGGTTTTTATTAAAAAAAAAATAATTAAAAATTGCTTTTATATGCAAATTAAAATTCCAAACACTTTTTGCATTAGACATTTTTCAGTAGGATTTCATTTAGCAAAGTTATGACACTTTGAATTTTTACATTAGCCGCCATTTTGAAAAAAAAATTTATATATTTTTTTTAAACATAACGTATAGGGGCTGCACGTTAGTTCTATGCGATACTCAAAATTTAAATTTTTATCTTCGAAACCAAACAGTTAAGAGCGTTAACTCTTCCGAAAGTCTCAAAATGGCTAGTATGGGGGTACGATCGAACTGATACATCGCTTGTTTTCAAGCAAAAATATATATTTTTTATATTTTACTTAGATGAACTTTAGGCTTCTCAACATTTCATGTATAGAAACATTTTTGACAAAATTCAACACTACTGAGTTATAAGTGATTTAATTTTAATACTTGTCGCCATTTTGCAAAAAATTGACAAAATGGATTTTGCTAACAAACATACACAGGATGCTTAAGAATTCTATACTGTCACAAAAATTGAAATTTAAATATTTATAAATAAGCTCACACTGACCTTAACTATATTGAAAATCTTATGAGCGTATGTATGATGGGTCGATCGACTCATCACACTAAACGTGTTTTGAAAAAAAAATACTTTTATTTTTTAATTTTTAATTTTTTTTTATAGTATCGTAAGTATAGTCGAAAGCTCTATTTTGTATTAAAAATTCAAGTCAATTTCTTGAATAGAAACCTCGTACGAGCGTTAACTATATGCAGAGTCGCATAAAAGCTCGTTCGAGGTCTCGGTCAATATATGGTAAGACTCGGTTTTTATTAAAAAAAAAATAATTAAAAATTGCTTTTATATGCAAATTAAAATTCCAAACACTTTTTGCATTAGACATTTTTCAGTAGGATTTCATTTAGCAAAGTTATGACACTTTGAATTTTTACATTAGCCGCCATTTTGAAAAAAAAATTTATATATTTTTTTTAAACATAACGTATAGGGGCTGCACGTTAGTTCTATGCGATACTCAAAATTTAAATTTTTATCTTCGAAACCAAACAGTTAAGAGCGTTAACTCTTCCGAAAGTCTCAAAATGGCTAGTATGGGGGTACGATCGAACTGATACATCGCTTGTTTTCAAGCAAAAATATATATTTTTTATATTTTACTTAGATGAACTTTAGGCTTCTCAACATTTCATGTATAGAAACCTTTTTGACAAAATTCAACACTACTGAGTTATAAGTGATTAAATTTTAATACTTGTCGCCATTTTGCAAAAAATTGACAAAATGGATTTTGCTAACAAACATACACAGGATGCTTAAGAATTCTATACTGTCACAAAAATTGAAATTTAAATATTTATAAATAAGCTCACACTGACCTTAACTATATTGAAAATCTTATGAGCGTATGTATGATGGGTCGATCGACTCATCACACTAAACGTGTTTTGAAAAAAAAATACTTTTATTTTTTAATTTTTAATTTTTTTTTATAGTATCGTAAGTATAGTCGAAAGCTCTATTTTGTATTAAAAATTCAAGTCAATTTCTTGAATAGAAACCTCGTACGAGCGTTAACTATATGCAGAGTCGCATAAAAGCTCGTTCGAGGTCTCGGTCAATATATGGTAAGACTCGGTTTTTATTAAAAAAAAAATAATTAAAAATTGCTTTTATATGCAAATTAAAATTCCAAACACTTTTTGCATTAGACATTTTTCAGTAGGATTTCATTTAGCAAAGTTATGACACTTTGAATTTTTACATTAGCCGCCATTTTGAAAAAAAAATTTATATATTTTTTTTAAACATAACGTATAGGGGCTGCACGTTAGTTCTATGCGATACTCAAAATTTAAATTTTTATCTTCGAAACCAAACAGTTAAGAGCGTTAACTCTTCCGAAAGTCTCAAAATGGCTAGTATGGGGGTACGATCGAACTGATACATCGCTTGTTTTCAAGCAAAAATATATATTTTTTATATTTTACTTAGATGAACTTTAGGCTTCTCAACATTTCATGTATAGAAACCTTTTTGACAAAATTCAACACTACTGAGTTATAAGTGATTTAATTTTAATACTTGTCGCCATTTTGCAAAAAATTGACAAAATGGATTTTGCTAACAAACATACACAGGATGCTTAAGAATTCTATACTGTCACAAAAATTGAAATTTAAATATTTATAAATAAGCTCACACTGACCTTAACTATATTGAAAATCTTATGAGCGTATGTATGATGGGTCGATCGACTCATCACACTAAACGTGTTTTGAAAAAAAAATACTTTTATTTTTTAATTTTTAATTTTTTTTTATAGTATCGTAAGTATAGTCGAAAGCTCTATTTTGTATTAAAAATTCAAGTCAATTTCTTGAATAGAAACCTCGTACGAGCGTTAACTATATGCAGAGTCGCATAAAAGCTCGTTCGAGGTCTCGGTCAATATATGGTAAGACTCGGTTTTTATTAAAAAAAAAATAATTAAAAATTGCTTTTATATGCAAATTAAAATTCCAAACACTTTTTGCATTAGACATTTTTCAGTAGGATTTCATTTAGCAAAGTTATGACACTTTGAATTTTTACATTAGCCGCCATTTTGAAAAAAAAATTTATATATTTTTTTTAAACATAACGTATAGGGGCTGCACGTTAGTTCTATGCGATACTCAAAATTTAAATTTTTATCTTCGAAACCAAACAGTTAAGAGCGTTAACTCTTCCGAAAGTCTCAAAATGGCTAGTATGGGGGTACGATCGAACTGATACATCGCTTGTTTTCAAGCAAAAATATATATTTTTTATATTTTACTTAGATGAACTTTAGGCTTCTCAACATTTCATGTATAGAAACCTTTTTGACAAAATTCAACACTACTGAGTTATAAGTGATTTAATTTTAATACTTGTCGCCATTTTGCAAAAAATTGACAAAATGGATTTTGCTAACAAACATACACAGGATGCTTAAGAATTCTATACTGTCACAAAAATTGAAATTTAAATATTTATAAATAAGCTCACACTGACCTTAACTATATTGAAAATCTTATGAGCGTATGTATGATGGGTCGATCGACTCATCACACTAAACGTGTTTTGAAAAAAAAATACTTTTATTTTTTAATTTTTTATTTTTTTTTATAGTATCGTAAGTATAGTCGAAAGCTCTATTTTGTATTAAAAATTCAAGTCAATTTCTTGAATAGAAACCTCGTACGAGCGTTAACTATATGCAGAGTCGCATAAAAGCTCGTTCGAGGTCTCGGTCAATATATGGTAAGACTCGGTTTTTATTAAAAAAAAAATAATTAAAAATTGCTTTTATATGCAAATTAAAATTCCAAACACTTTTTGCATTAGACATTTTTCAGTAGGATTTCATTTAGCAAAGTTATGACACTTTGAATTTTTACATTAGCCGCCATTTTGAAAAAAAAATTTATATATTTTTTTTAAACATAACGTATAGGGGCTGCACGTTAGTTCTATGCGATACTCAAAATTTAAATTTTTATCTTCGAAACCAAACAGTTAAGAGCGTTAACTCTTCCGAAAGTCTCAAAATGGCTAGTATGGGGGTACGATCGAACTGATACATCGCTTGTTTTCAAGCAAAAATATATATTTTTTATATTTTACTTAGATGAACTTTAGGCTTCTCAACATTTCATGTATAGAAACCTTTTTGACAAAATTCAACACTACTGAGTTATAAGTGATTTAATTTTAATACTTGTCGCCATTTTGCAAAAAATTGACAAAATGGATTTTGCTAACAAACATACACAGGATGCTTAAGAATTCTATACTGTCACAAAAATTGAAATTTAAATATTTATAAATAAGCTCACACTGACCTTAACTATATTGAAAATCTTATGAGCGTATGTATGATGGGTCGATCGACTCATCACACTAAACGTGTTTTGAAAAAAAAATACTTTTATTTTTTAATTTTTAATTTTTTTTTATAGTATCGTAAGTATAGTCGAAAGCTCTATTTTGTATTAAAAATTCAAGTCAATTTCTTGAATAGAAACCTCGTACGAGCGTTAACTATATGCAGAGTCGCATAAAAGCTCGTTCGAGGTCTCGGTCAATATATGGTAAGACTCGGTTTTTATTAAAAAAAAAATAATTAAAAATTGCTTTTATATGCAAATTAAAATTCCAAACACTTTTTGCATTAGACATTTTTCAGTAGGATTTCATTTAGCAAAGTTATGACACTTTGAATTTTTACATTAGCCGCCATTTTGAAAAAAAAATTTATATATTTTTTTTAAACATAACGTATAGGGGCTGCACGTTAGTTCTATGCGATACTCAAAATTTAAATTTTTATCTTCGAAACCAAACAGTTAAGAGCGTTAACTCTTCCGAAAGTCTCAAAATGGCTAGTATGGGGGTACGATCGAACTGATACATCGCTTGTTTTCAAGCAAAAATATATATTTTTTATATTTTACTTAGATGAACTTTAGGCTTCTCAACATTTCATGTATAGAAACCTTTTTGACAAAATTCAACACTACTGAGTTATAAGTGATTTAATTTTAATACTTGTCGCCATTTTGCAAAAAATTGACAAAATGGATTTTGCTAACAAACATACACAGGATGCTTAAGAATTCTATACTGTCACAAAAATTGAAATTTAAATATTTATAAATAAGCTCACACTGACCTTAACTATATTGAAAATCTTATGAGCGTATGTATGATGGGTCGATCGACTCATCACACTAAACGTGTTTTGAAAAAAAAATACTTTTATTTTTTAATTTTTAATTTTTTTTTATAGTATCGTAAGTATAGTCGAAAGCTCTATTTTGTATTAAAAATTCAAGTCAATTTCTTGAATAGAAACCTCGTACGAGCGTTAACTATATGCAGAGTCGCATAAAAGCTCGTTCGAGGTCTCGGTCAATATATGGTAAGACTCGGTTTTTATTAAAAAAAAAATAATTAAAAATTGCTTTTATATGCAAATTAAAATTCCAAACACTTTTTGCATTAGACATTTTTCAGTAGGATTTCATTTAGCAAAGTTATGACACTTTGAATTTTTACATTAGCCGCCATTTTGAAAAAAAAATTTATATATTTTTTTTAAACATAACGTATAGGGGCTGCACGTTAGTTCTATGCGATACTCAAAATTTAAATTTTTATCTTCGAAACCAAACAGTTAAGAGCGTTAACTCTTCCGAAAGTCTCAAAATGGCTAGTATGGGGGTACGATCGAACTGATACATCGCTTGTTTTCAAGCAAAAAATATATTTTTTATATTTTACTTAGATGAACTTTAGGCTTCTCAACATTTCATGTATAGAAACCTTTTTGACAAAATTCAACACTACTGAGTTATAAGTGATTTAATTTTAATACTTGTCGCCATTTTGCAAAAAATTGACAAAATGGATTTTGCTAACAAACATACACAGGATGCTTAAGAATTCTATACTGTCACAAAAATTGAAATTTAAATATTTATAAATAAGCTCACACTGACCTTAACTATATTGAAAATCTTATGAGCGTATGTATGATGGGTCGATCGACTCATCACACTAAACGTGTTTTGAAAAAAAAATACTTTTATTTTTTAATTTTTAATTTTTTTTTATAGTATCGTAAGTATAGTCGAAAGCTCTATTTTGTATTAAAAATTCAAGTCAATTTCTTGAATAGAAACCTCGTACGAGCGTTAACTATATGCAGAGTCGCATAAAAGCTCGTTCGAGGTCTCGGTCAATATATGGTAAGACTCGGTTTTTATTAAAAAAAAAATAATTAAAAATTGCTTTTATATGCAAATTAAAATTCCAAACACTTTTTGCATTAGACATTTTTCAGTAGGATTTCATTTAGCAAAGTTATGACACTTTGAATTTTTACATTAGCCGCCATTTTGAAAAAAAAATTTATATATTTTTTTTAAACATAACGTATAGGGGCTGCACGTTAGTTCTATGCGATACTCAAAATTTAAATTTTTATCTTCGAAACCAAACAGTTAAGAGCGTTAACTCTTCCGAAAGTCTCAAAATGGCTAGTATGGGGGTACGATCGAACTGATACATCGCTTGTTTTCAAGCAAAAATATATATTTTTTATATTTTACTTAGATGAACTTTAGGCTTCTCAACATTTCATGTATAGAAACCTTTTTGACAAAATTCAACACTACTGAGTTATAAGTGATTTAATTTTAATACTTGTCGCCATTTTGCAAAAAATTGACAAAATGGATTTTGCTAACAAACATACACAGGATGCTTAAGAATTCTATACTGTCACAAAAATTGAAATTTAAATATTTATAAATAAGCTCACACTGACCTTAACTATATTGAAAATCTTATGAGCGTATGTATGATGGGTCGATCGACTCATCACACTAAACGTGTTTTGAAAAAAAAATACTTTTATTTTTTAATTTTTAATTTTTTTTTATAGTATCGTAAGTATAGTCGAAAGCTCTATTTTGTATTAAAAATTCAAGTCAATTTCTTGAATAGAAACCTCGTACGAGCGTTAACTATATGCAGAGTCGCATAAAAGCTCGTTCGAGGTCTCGGTCAATATATGGTAAGACTCGGTTTTTATTAAAAAAAAAATAATTAAAAATTGCTTTTATATGCAAATTAAAATTCCAAACACTTTTTGCATTAGACATTTTTCAGTAGGATTTCATTTAGCAAAGTTATGACACTTTGAATTTTTACATTAGCCGCCATTTTGAAAAAAAAATTTATATATTTTTTTTAAACATAACGTATAGGGGCTGCACGTTAGTTCTATGCGATACTCAAAATTTAAATTTTTATCTTCGAAACCAAACAGTTAAGAGCGTTAACTCTTCCGAAAGTCTCAAAATGGCTAGTATGGGGGTACGATCGAACTGATACATCGCTTGTTTTCAAGCAAAAATATATATTTTTTATATTTTACTTAGATGAACTTTAGGCTTCTCAACATTTCATGTATAGAAACCTTTTTGACAAAATTCAACACTACTGAGTTATAAGTGATTTAATTTTAATACTTGTCGCCATTTTGCAAAAAATTGACAAAATGGATTTTGCTAACAAACATACACAGGATGCTTAAGAATTCTATACTGTCACAAAAATTGAAATTTAAATATTTATAAATAAGCTCACACTGACCTTAACTATATTGAAAATCTTATGAGCGTATGTATGATGGGTCGATCGACTCATCACACTAAACGTGTTTTGAAAAAAAAATACTTTTATTTTTTAATTTTTAATTTTTTTTTATAGTATCGTAAGTATAGTCGAAAGCTCTATTTTGTATTAAAAATTCAAGTCAATTTCTTGAATAGAAACCTCGTACGAGCGTTAACTATATGCAGAGTCGCATAAAAGCTCGTTCGAGGTCTCGGTCAATATATGGTAAGACTCGGTTTTTATTAAAAAAAAAATAATTAAAAATTGCTTTTATATGCAAATTAAAATTCCAAACACTTTTTGCATTAGACATTTTTCAGTAGGATTTCATTTAGCAAAGTTATGACACTTTGAATTTTTACATTAGCCGCCATTTTGAAAAAAAAATTTATATATTTTTTTTAAACATAACGTATAGGGGCTGCACGTTAGTTCTATGCGATACTCAAAATTTAAATTTTTATCTTCGAAACCAAACAGTTAAGAGCGTTAACTCTTCCGAAAGTCTCAAAATGGCTAGTATGGGGGTACGATCGAACTGATACATCGCTTGTTTTCAAGCAAAAATATATATTTTTTATATTTTACTTAGATGAACTTTAGGCTTCTCAACATTTCATGTATAGAAACCTTTTTGACAAAATTCAACACTACTGAGTTATAAGTGATTTAATTTTAATACTTGTCGCCATTTTGCAAAAAATTGACAAAATGGATTTTGCTAACAAACATACACAGGATGCTTAAGAATTCTATACTGTCACAAAAATTGAAATTTAAATATTTATAAATAAGCTCACACTGACCTTAACTATATTGAAAATCTTATGAGCGTATGTATGATGGGTCGATCGACTCATCACACTAAACGTGTTTTGAAAAAAAAATACTTTTATTTTTTAATTTTTAATTTTTTTTTATAGTATCGTAAGTATAGTCGAAAGCTCTATTTTGTATTAAAAATTCAAGTCAATTTCTTGAATAGAAACCTCGTACGAGCGTTAACTATATGCAGAGTCGCATAAAAGCTCGTTCGAGGTCTCGGTCAATATATGGTAAGACTCGGTTTTTATTAAAAAAAAAATAATTAAAAATTGCTTTTATATGCAAATTAAAATTCCAAACACTTTTTGCATTAGACATTTTTCAGTAGGATTTCATTTAGCAAAGTTATGACACTTTGAATTTTTACATTAGCCGCCATTTTGAAAAAAAAATTTATATATTTTTTTTAAACATAACGTATAGGGGCTGCACGTTAGTTCTATGCGATACTCAAAATTTAAATTTTTATCTTCGAAACCAAACAGTTAAGAGCGTTAACTCTTCCGAAAGTCTCAAAATGGCTAGTATGGGGGTACGATCGAACTGATACATCGCTTGTTTTCAAGCAAAAATATATATTTTTTATATTTTACTTAGATGAACTTTAGGCTTCTCAACATTTCATGTATAGAAACCTTTTTGACAAAATTCAACACTACTGAGTTATAAGTGATTTAATTTTAATACTTGTCGCCATTTTGCAAAAAATTGACAAAATGGATTTTGCTAACAAACATACACAGGATGCTTAAGAATTCTATACTGTCACAAAAATTGAAATTTAAATATTTATAAATAAGCTCACACTGACCTTAACTATATTGAAAATCTTATGAGCGTATGTATGATGGGTCGATCGACTCATCACACTAAACGTGTTTTGAAAAAAAAATACTTTTATTTTTTAATTTTTAATTTTTTTTTATAGTATCGTAAGTATAGTCGAAAGCTCTATTTTGTATTAAAAATTCAAGTCAATTTCTTGAATAGAAACCTCGTACGAGCGTTAACTATATGCAGAGTCGCATAAAAGCTCGTTCGAGGTCTCGGTCAATATATGGTAAGACTCGGTTTTTATTAAAAAAAAAATAATTAAAAATTGCTTTTATATGCAAATTAAAATTCCAAACACTTTTTGCATTAGACATTTTTCAGTAGGATTTCATTTAGCAAAGTTATGACACTTTGAATTTTTACATTAGCCGCTATTTTGAAAAAAAAATTTATATATTTTTTTTAAACATAACGTATAGGGGCTGCACGTTAGTTCTATGCGATACTCAAAATTTAAATTTTTATCTTCGAAACCAAACAGTTAAGAGCGTTAACTCTTCCGAAAGTCTCAAAATGGCTAGTATGGGGGTACGATCGAACTGATACATCGCTTGTTTTCAAGCAAAAATATATATTTTTTATATTTTACTTAGATGAACTTTAGGCTTCTCAACATTTCATGTATAGAAACCTTTTTGACAAAATTCAACACTACTGAGTTATAAGTGATTTAATTTTAATACTTGTCGCCATTTTGCAAAAAATTGACAAAATGGATTTTGCTAACAAACATACACAGGATGCTTAAGAATTCTATACTGTCACAAAAATTGAAATTTAAATATTTATAAATAAGCTCACACTGACCTTAACTATATTGAAAATCTTATGAGCGTATGTATGATGGGTCGATCGACTCATCACACTAAACGTGTTTTGAAAAAAAAATACTTTTATTTTTTAATTTTTAATTTTTTTTTATAGTATCGTAAGTATAGTCGAAAGCTCTATTTTGTATTAAAAATTCAAGTCAATTTCTTGAATAGAAACCTCGTACGAGCGTTAACTATATGCAGAGTCGCATAAAAGCTCGTTCGAGGTCTCGGTCAATATATGGTAAGACTCGGTTTTTATTAAAAAAAAAATAATTAAAAATTGCTTTTATATGCAAATTAAAATTCCAAACACTTTTTGCATTAGACATTTTTCAGTAGGATTTCATTTAGCAAAGTTATGACACTTTGAATTTTTACATTAGCCGCCATTTTGAAAAAAAAATTTATATATTTTTTTTAAACATAACGTATAGGGGCTGCACGTTAGTTCTATGCGATACTCAAAATTTAAATTTTTATCTTCGAAACCAAACAGTTAAGAGCGTTAACTCTTCCGAAAGTCTCAAAATGGCTAGTATGGGGGTACGATCGAACTGATACATCGCTTGTTTTCAAGCAAAAATATATATTTTTTATATTTTACTTAGATGAACTTTAGGCTTCTCAACATTTCATGTATAGAAACCTTTTTGACAAAATTCAACACTACTGAGTTATAAGTGATTTAATTTTAATACTTGTCGCCATTTTGCAAAAAATTGACAAAATGGATTTTGCTAACAAACATACACAGGATGCTTAAGAATTCTATACTGTCACAAAAATTGAAATTTAAATATTTATAAATAAGCTCACACTGACCTTAACTATATTGAAAATCTTATGAGCGTATGTATGATGGGTCGATCGACTCATCACACTAAACGTGTTTTGAAAAAAAAATACTTTTATTTTTTAATTTTTAATTTTTTTTTATAGTATCGTAAGTATAGTCGAAAGCTCTATTTTGTATTAAAAATTCAAGTCAATTTCTTGAATAGAAACCTCGTACGAGCGTTAACTATATGCAGAGTCGCATAAAAGCTCGTTCGAGGTCTCGGTCAATATATGGTAAGACTCGGTTTTTATTAAAAAAAAAATAATTAAAAATTGCTTTTATATGCAAATTAAAATTCCAAACACTTTTTGCATTAGACATTTTTCAGTAGGATTTCATTTAGCAAAGTTATGACACTTTGAATTTTTACATTAGCCGCCATTTTGAAAAAAAAATTTATATATTTTTTTTAAACATAACGTATAGGGGCTGCACGTTAGTTCTATGCGATACTCAAAATTTAAATTTTTATCTTCGAAACCAAACAGTTAAGAGCGTTAACTCTTCCGAAAGTCTCAAAATGGCTAGTATGGGGGTACGATCGAACTGATACATCGCTTGTTTTCAAGCAAAAATATATATTTTTTATATTTTACTTAGATGAACTTTAGGCTTCTCAACATTTCATGTATAGAAACCTTTTTGACAAAATTCAACACTACTGAGTTATAAGTGATTTAATTTTAATACTTGTCGCCATTTTGCAAAAAATTGACAAAATGGATTTTGCTAACAAACATACACAGGATGCTTAAGAATTCTATACTGTCACAAAAATTGAAATTTAAATATTTATAAATAAGCTCACACTGACCTTAACTATATTGAAAATCTTATGAGCGTATGTATGATGGGTCGATCGACTCATCACACTAAACGTGTTTTGAAAAAAAAATACTTTTATTTTTTAATTTTTAATTTTTTTTTATAGTATCGTAAGTATAGTCGAAAGCTCTATTTTGTATTAAAAATTCAAGTCAATTTCTTGAATAGAAACCTCGTACGAGCGTTAACTATATGCAGAGTCGCATAAAAGCTCGTTCGAGGTCTCGGTCAATATATGGTAAGACTCGGTTTTTATTAAAAAAAAAATAATTAAAAATTGCTTTTATATGCAAATTAAAATTCCAAACACTTTTTGCATTAGACATTTTTCAGTAGGATTTCATTTAGCAAAGTTATGACACTTTGAATTTTTACATTAGCCGCCATTTTGAAAAAAAAATTTATATATTTTTTTTAAACATAACGTATAGGGGCTGCACGTTAGTTCTATGCGATACTCAAAATTTAAATTTTTATCTTCGAAACCAAACAGTTAAGAGCGTTAACTCTTCCGAAAGTCTCAAAATGGCTAGTATGGGGGTACGATCGAACTGATACATCGCTTGTTTTCAAGCAAAAATATATATTTTTTATATTTTACTTAGATGAACTTTAGGCTTCTCAACATTTCATGTATAGAAACCTTTTTGACAAAATTCAACACTACTGAGTTATAAGTGATTTAATTTTAATACTTGTCGCCATTTTGCAAAAAATTGACAAAATGGATTTTGCTAACAAACATACACAGGATGCTTAAGAATTCTATACTGTCACAAAAATTGAAATTTAAATATTTATAAATAAGCTCACACTGACCTTAACTATATTGAAAATCTTATGAGCGTATGTATGATGGGTCGATCGACTCATCACACTAAACGTGTTTTGAAAAAAAAATACTTTTATTTTTTAATTTTTAATTTTTTTTTATAGTATCGTAAGTATAGTCGAAAGCTCTATTTTGTATTAAAAATTCAAGTCAATTTCTTGAATAGAAACCTCGTACGAGCGTTAACTATATGCAGAGTCGCATAAAAGCTCGTTCGAGGTCTCGGTCAATATATGGTAAGACTCGGTTTTTATTCAAAAAAAAATAATTAAAAATTGCTTTTATATGCAAATTAAAATTCCAAACACTTTTTGCATTAGACATTTTTCAGTAGGATTTCATTTAGCAAAGTTATGACACTTTGAATTTTTACATTAGCCGCCATTTTGAAAAAAAAATTTATATATTTTTTTTAAACATAACGTATAGGGGCTGCACGTTAGTTCTATGCGATACTCAAAATTTAAATTTTTATCTTCGAAACCAAACAGTTAAGAGCGTTAACTCTTCCGAAAGTCTCAAAATGGCTAGTATGGGGGTACGATCGAACTGATACATCGCTTGTTTTCAAGCAAAAATATATATTTTTTATATTTTACTTAGATGAACTTTAGGCTTCTCAACATTTCATGTATAGAAACCTTTTTGACAAAATTCAACACTACTGAGTTATAAGTGATTTAATTTTAATACTTGTCGCCATTTTGCAAAAAATTGACAAAATGGATTTTGCTAACAAACATACACAGGATGCTTAAGAATTCTATACTGTCACAAAAATTGAAATTTAAATATTTATAAATAAGCTCACACTGACCTTAACTATATTGAAAATCTTATGAGCGTATGTATGATGGGTCGATCGACTCATCACACTAAACGTGTTTTGAAAAAAAAATACTTTTATTTTTTAATTTTTAATTTTTTTTTATAGTATCGTAAGTATAGTCGAAAGCTCTATTTTGTATTAAAAATTCAAGTCAATTTCTTGAATAGAAACCTCGTACGAGCGTTAACTATATGCAGAGTCGCATAAAAGCTCGTTCGAGGTCTCGGTCAATATATGGTAAGACTCGGTTTTTATTAAAAAAATAATAATTAAAAATTGCTTTTATATGCAAATTAAAATTCCAAACACTTTTTGCATTAGACATTTTTCAGTAGGATTTCATTTAGCAAAGTTATGACACTTTGAATTTTTACATTAGCCGCCATTTTGAAAAAAAAATTTATATATTTTTTTTAAACATAACGTATAGGGGCTGCACGTTAGTTCTATGCGATACTCAAAATTTAAATTTTTATCTTCGAAACCAAACAGTTAAGAGCGTTAACTCTTCCGAAAGTCTCAAAATGGCTAGTATGGGGGTACGATCGAACTGATACATCGCTTGTTTTCAAGCAAAAATATATATTTTTTATATTTTACTTAGATGAACTTTAGGCTTCTCAACATTTCATGTATAGAAACCTTTTTGACAAAATTCAACACTACTGAGTTATAAGTGATTTAATTTTAATACTTGTCGCCATTTTGCAAAAAATTGACAAAATGGATTTTGCTAACAAACATACACAGGATGCTTAAGAATTCTATACTGTCACAAAAATTGAAATTTAAATATTTATAAATAAGCTCACACTGACCTTAACTATATTGAAAATCTTATGAGCGTATGTATGATGGGTCGATCGACTCATCACACTAAACGTGTTTTGAAAAAAAAATACTTTTATTTTTTAATTTTTAATTTTTTTTTATAGTATCGTAAGTATAGTCGAAAGCTCTATTTTGTATTAAAAATTCAAGTCAATTTCTTGAATAGAAACCTCGTACGAGCGTTAACTATATGCAGAGTCGCATAAAAGCTCGTTCGAGGTCTCGGTCAATATATGGTAAGACTCGGTTTTTATTAAAAAAAAAATAATTAAAAATTGCTTTTATATGCAAATTAAAATTCCAAACACTTTTTGCATTAGACATTTTTCAGTAGGATTTCATTTAGCAAAGTTATGACACTTTGAATTTTTACATTAGCCGCCATTTTGAAAAAAAAATTTATATATTTTTTTTAAACATAACGTATAGGGGCTGCACGTTAGTTCTATGCGATACTCAAAATTTAAATTTTTATCTTCGAAACCAAACAGTTAAGAGCGTTAACTCTTCCGAAAGTCTCAAAATGGCTAGTATGGGGGTACGATCGAACTGATACATCGCTTGTTTTCAAGCAAAAATATATATTTTTTATATTTTACTTAGATGAACTTTAGGCTTCTCAACATTTCATGTATAGAAACCTTTTTGACAAAATTCAACACTACTGAGTTATAAGTGATTTAATTTTAATACTTGTCGCCATTTTGCAAAAAATTGACAAAATGGATTTTGCTAACAAACATACACAGGATGCTTAAGAATTCTATACTGTCACAAAAATTGAAATTTAAATATTTATAAATAAGCTCACACTGACCTTAACTATATTGAAAATCTTATGAGCGTATGTATGATGGGTCGATCGACTCATCACACTAAACGTGTTTTGAAAAAAAAATACTTTTATTTTTTAATTTTTAATTTTTTTTTATAGTATCGTAAGTATAGTCGAAAGCTCTATTTTGTATTAAAAATTCAAGTCAATTTCTTGAATAGAAACCTCGTACGAGCGTTAACTATATGCAGAGTCGCATAAAAGCTCGTTCGAGGTCTCGGTCAATATATGGTAAGACTCGGTTTTTATTAAAAAAAAAATAATTAAAAATTGCTTTTATATGCAAATTAAAATTCCAAACACTTTTTGCATTAGACATTTTTCAGTAGGATTTCATTTAGCAAAGTTATGACACTTTGAATTTTTACATTAGCCGCCATTTTGAAAAAAAAATTTATATATTTTTTTTAAACATAACGTATAGGGGCTGCACGTTAGTTCTATGCGATACTCAAAATTTAAATTTTTATCTTCGAAACCAAACAGTTAAGAGCGTTAACTCTTCCGAAAGTCTCAAAATGGCTAGTATGGGGGTACGATCGAACTGATACATCGCTTGTTTTCAAGCAAAAATATATATTTTTTATATTTTACTTAGATGAACTTTAGGCTTCTCAACATTTCATGTATAGAAACCTTTTTGACAAAATTCAACACTACTGAGTTATAAGTGATTTAATTTTAATACTTGTCGCCATTTTGCAAAAAATTGACAAAATGGATTTTGCTAACAAACATACACAGGATGCTTAAGAATTCTATACTGTCACAAAAATTGAAATTTAAATATTTATAAATAAGCTCACACTGACCTTAACTATATTGAAAATCTTATGAGCGTATGTATGATGGGTCGATCGACTCATCACACTAAACGTGTTTTGAAAAAAAAATACTTTTATTTTTTAATTTTTAATTTTTTTTTATAGTATCGTAAGTATAGTCGAAAGCTCTATTTTGTATTAAAAATTCAAGTCAATTTCTTGAATAGAAACCTCGTACGAGCGTTAACTATATGCAGAGTCGCATAAAAGCTCGTTCGAGGTCTCGGTCAATATATGGTAAGACTCGGTTTTTATTAAAAAAAAAATAATTAAAAATTGCTTTTATATGCAAATTAAAATTCCAAACACTTTTTGCATTAGACATTTTTCAGTAGGATTTCATTTAGCAAAGTTATGACACTTTGAATTTTTACATTAGCCGCCATTTTGAAAAAAAAATTTATATATTTTTTTTAAACATAACGTATAGGGGCTGCACGTTAGTTCTATGCGATACTCAAAATTTAAATTTTTATCTTCGAAACCAAACAGTTAAGAGCGTTAACTCTTCCGAAAGTCTCAAAATGGCTAGTATGGGGGTACGATCGAACTGATACATCGCTTGTTTTCAAGCAAAAATATATATTTTTTATATTTTACTTAGATGAACTTTAGGCTTCTCAACATTTCATGTATAGAAACCTTTTTGACAAAATTCAACACTACTGAGTTATAAGTGATTTAATTTTAATACTTGTCGCCATTTTGCAAAAAATTGACAAAATGGATTTTGCTAACAAACATACACAGGATGCTTAAGAATTCTATACTGTCACAAAAATTGAAATTTAAATATTTATAAATAAGCTCACACTGACCTTAACTATATTGAAAATCTTATGAGCGTATGTATGATGGGTCGATCGACTCATCACACTAAACGTGTTTTGAAAAAAAAATACTTTTATTTTTTAATTTTTAATTTTTTTTTATAGTATCGTAAGTATAGTCGAAAGCTCTATTTTGTATTAAAAATTCAAGTCAATTTCTTGAATAGAAACCTCGTACGAGCGTTAACTATATGCAGAGTCGCATAAAAGCTCGTTCGAGGTCTCGGTCAATATATGGTAAGACTCGGTTTTTATTAAAAAAAAAATAATTAAAAATTGCTTTTATATGCAAATTAAAATTCCAAACACTTTTTGCATTAGACATTTTTCAGTAGGATTTCATTTAGCAAAGTTATGACACTTTGAATTTTTACATTAGCCGCCATTTTGAAAAAAAAATTTATATATTTTTTTTAAACATAACGTATAGGGGCTGCACGTTAGTTCTATGCGATACTCAAAATTTAAATTTTTATCTTCGAAACCAAACAGTTAAGAGCGTTAACTCTTCCGAAAGTCTCAAAATGGCTAGTATGGGGGTACGATCGAACTGATACATCGCTTGTTTTCAAGCAAAAATATATATTTTTTATATTTTACTTAGATGAACTTTAGGCTTCTCAACATTTCATGTATAGAAACCTTTTTGACAAAATTCAACACTACTGAGTTATAAGTGATTTAATTTTAATACTTGTCGCCATTTTGCAAAAAATTGACAAAATGGATTTTGCTAACAAACATACACAGGATGCTTAAGAATTCTATACTGTCACAAAAATTGAAATTTAAATATTTATAAATAAGCTCACACTGACCTTAACTATATTGAAAATCTTATGAGCGTATGTATGATGGGTCGATCGACTCATCACACTAAACGTGTTTTGAAAAAAAAATACTTTTATTTTTTAATTTTTAATTTTTTTTTATAGTATCGTAAGTATAGTCGAAAGCTCTATTTTGTATTAAAAATTCAAGTCAATTTCTTGAATAGAAACCTCGTACGAGCGTTAACTATATGCAGAGTCGCATAAAAGCTCGTTCGAGGTCTCGGTCAATATATGGTAAGACTCGGTTTTTATTAAAAAAAAAATAATTAAAAATTGCTTTTATATGCAAATTAAAATTCCAAACACTTTTTGCATTAGACATTTTTCAGTAGGATTTCATTTAGCAAAGTTATGACACTTTGAATTTTTACATTAGCCGCCATTTTGAAAAAAAAATTTATATATTTTTTTTAAACATAACGTATAGGGGCCGCACGTTAGTTCTATGCGATACTCAAAATTTAAATTTTTATCTTCGAAACCAAACAGTTAAGAGCGTTAACTCTTCCGAAAGTCTCAAAATGGCTAGTATGGGGGTACGATCGAACTGATACATCGCTTGTTTTCAAGCAAAAATATATATTTTTTATATTTTACTTAGATGAACTTTAGGCTTCTCAACATTTCATGTATAGAAACCTTTTTGACAAAATTCAACACTACTGAGTTATAAGTGATTTAATTTTAATACTTGTCGCCATTTTGAAAAAAATTGACAAAATGGATTTTGCTAACAAACATACACAGGATGCTTAAGAATTCTATACTGTCACAAAAATTGAAATTTAAATATTTATAAATAAGCTCACACTGACCTTAACTATATTGAAAATCTTATGAGCGTATGTATGATGGGTCGATCGACTCATCACACTAAACGTGTTTTGAAAAAAAATACTTTTATTTTTTAATTTTTAATTTTTTTTTATAGTATCGTAAGTATAGTCGAAAGCTCTATTTTGTATTAAAAATTCAAGTCAATTTCTTGAATAGAAACCTCGTACGAGCGTTAACTATATGCAGAGTCGCATAAAAGCTCGTTCGAGGTCTCGGTCAATATATGGTAAGACTCGGTTTTTATTAAAAAAAAAATAATTAAAAATTGCTTTTATATGCAAATTAAAATTCCAAACACTTTTTGCATTAGACATTTTTCAGTAGGATTTCATTTAGCAAAGTTATGACACTTTGAATTTTTACATTAGCCGCCATTTTGAAAAAAAAATTTATATATTTTTTTTAAACATAACGTATAGGGGCTGCACGTTAGTTCTATGCGATACTCAAAATTTAAATTTTTATCTTCGAAACCAAACAGTTAAGAGCGTTAACTCTTCCGAAAGTCTCAAAATGGCTAGTATGGGGGTACGATCGAACTGATACATCGCTTGTTTTCAAGCAAAAATATATATTTTTTATATTTTACTTAGATGAACTTTAGGCTTCTCAACATTTCATGTATAGAAACCTTTTTGACAAAATTCAACACTACTGAGTTATAAGTGATTTAATTTTAATACTTGTCGCCATTTTGCAAAAAATTGACAAAATGGATTTTGCTAACAAACATACACAGGATGCTTAAGAATTCTATACTGTCACAAAAATTGAAATTTAAATATTTATAAATAAGCTCACACTGACCTTAACTATATTGAAAATCTTATGAGCGTATGTATGATGGGTCGATCGACTCATCACACTAAACGTGTTTTGAAAAAAAAATACTTTTATTTTTTAATTTTTAATTTTTTTTTATAGTATCGTAAGTATAGTCGAAAGCTCTATTTTGTATTAAAAATTCAAGTCAATTTCTTGAATAGAAACCTCGTACGAGCGTTAACTATATGCAGAGTCGCATAAAAGCTCGTTCGAGGTCTCGGTCAATATATGGTAAGACTCGGTTTTTATTAAAAAAAAAATAATTAAAAATTGCTTTTATATGCAAATTAAAATTCCAAACACTTTTTGCATTAGACATTTTTCAGTAGGATTTCATTTAGCAAAGTTATGACACTTTGAATTTTTACATTAGCCGCCATTTTGAAAAAAAAATTTATATTTTTTTTTTAAACATAACGTATAGGGGCTGCACGTTAGTTCTATGCGATACTCAAAATTTAAATTTTTATCTTCGAAACCAAACAGTTAAGAGCGTTAACTCTTCCGAAAGTCTCAAAATGGCTAGTATGGGGGTACGATCGAACTGATACATCGCTTGTTTTCAAGCAAAAATATATATTTTTTATATTTTACTTAGATGAACTTTAGGCTTCTCAACATTTCATGTATAGAAACCTTTTTGACAAAATTCAACACTACTGAGTTATAAGTGATTTAATTTTAATACTTGTCGCCATTTTGCAAAAAATTGACAAAATGGATTTTGCTAACAAACATACACAGGATGCTTAAGAATTCTATACTGTCACAAAAATTGAAATTTAAATATTTATAAATAAGCTCACACTGACCTTAACTATATTGAAAATCTTATGAGCGTATGTATGATGGGTCGATCGACTCATCACACTAAACGTGTTTTGAAAAAAAAATACTTTTATTTTTTAATTTTTAATTTTTTTTTATAGTATCGTAAGTATAGTCGAAAGCTCTATTTTGTATTAAAAATTCAAGTCAATTTCTTGAATAGAAACCTCGTACGAGCGTTAACTATATGCAGAGTCGCATAAAAGCTCGTTCGAGGTCTCGGTCAATATATGGTAAGACTCGGTTTTTATTAAAAAAAAAATAATTAAAAATTGCTTTTATATGCAAATTAAAATTCCAAACACTTTTTGCATTAGACATTTTTCAGTAGGATTTCATTTAGCAAAGTTATGACACTTTGAATTTTTACATTAGCCGCCATTTTGAAAAAAAAATTTATATATTTTTTTTAAACATAACGTATAGGGGCTGCACGTTAGTTCTATGCGATACTCAAAATTT
Organism: Plectrocnemia conspersa; assembly: GCF_051122295.1. Classification (NCBI taxonomy): domain Eukaryota; kingdom Metazoa; phylum Arthropoda; class Insecta; order Trichoptera; family Polycentropodidae; genus Plectrocnemia; species Plectrocnemia conspersa. The sequence continues at coordinate 37,259 of NW_028277208.1, read as the reverse complement.
AAATTTTTATCTTCGAAACCAAACAGTTAAGAGCGTTAACTCTTCCGAAAGTCTCAAAATGGCTAGTATGGGGGTACGATCGAACTGATACATCGCTTGTTTTCAAGCAAAAATATATATTTTTTATATTTTACTTAGATGAACTTTAGGCTTCTCAACATTTCATGTATAGAAACCTTTTTGACAAAATTCAACACTACTGAGTTATAAGTGATTTAATTTTAATACTTGTCGCCATTTTGCAAAAAATTGACAAAATGGATTTTGCTAACAAACATACACAGGATGCTTAAGAATTCTATACTGTCACAAAAATTGAAATTTAAATATTTATAAATAAGCTCACACTGACCTTAACTATATTGAAAATCTTATGAGCGTATGTATGATGGGTCGATCGACTCATCACACTAAACGTGTTTTGAAAAAAAAATACTTTTATTTTTTAATTTTTAATTTTTTTTTATAGTATCGTAAGTATAGTCGAAAGCTCTATTTTGTATTAAAAATTCAAGTCAATTTCTTGAATAGAAACCTCGTACGAGCGTTAACTATATGCAGAGTCGCATAAAAGCTCGTTCGAGGTCTCGGTCAATATATGGTAAGACTCGGTTTTTATTAAAAAAAAAATAATTAAAAATTGCTTTTATATGCAAATTAAAATTCCAAACACTTTTTGCATTAGACATTTTTCAGTAGGATTTCATTTAGCAAAGTTATGACACTTTGAATTTTTACATTAGCCGCCATTTTGAAAAAAAAATTTATATATTTTTTTTAAACATAACGTATAGGGGCTGCACGTTAGTTCTATGCGATACTCAAAATTTAAATTTTTATCTTCGAAACCAAACAGTTAAGAGCGTTAACTCTTCCGAAAGTCTCAAAATGGCTAGTATGGGGGTACGATCGAACTGATACATCGCTTGTTTTCAAGCAAAAATATATATTTTTTATATTTTACTTAGATGAACTTTAGGCTTCTCAACATTTCATGTATAGAAACCTTTTTGACAAAATTCAACACTACTGAGTTATAAGTGATTTAATTTTAATACTTGTCGCCATTTTGCAAAAAATTGACAAAATGGATTTTGCTAACAAACATACACAGGATGCTTAAGAATTCTATACTGTCACAAAAATTGAAATTTAAATATTTATAAATAAGCTCACACTGACCTTAACTATATTGAAAATCTTATGAGCGTATGTATGATGGGTCGATCGACTCATCACACTAAACGTGTTTTGAAAAAAAAATACTTTTATTTTTTAATTTTTAATTTTTTTTTATAGTATCGTAAGTATAGTCGAAAGCTCTATTTTGTATTAAAAATTCAAGTCAATTTCTTGAATAGAAACCTCGTACGAGCGTTAACTATATGCAGAGTCGCATAAAAGCTCGTTCGAGGTCTCGGTCAATATATGGTAAGACTCGGTTTTTATTAAAAAAAAAATAATTAAAAATTGCTTTTATATGCAAATTAAAATTCCAAACACTTTTTGCATTAGACATTTTTCAGTAGGATTTCATTTAGCAAAGTTATGACACTTTGAATTTTTACATTAGCCGCCATTTTGAAAAAAAAATTTATATATTTTTTTTAAACATAACGTATAGGGGCTGCACGTTAGTTCTATGCGATACTCAAAATTTAAATTTTTATCTTCGAAACCAAACAGTTAAGAGCGTTAACTCTTCCGAAAGTCTCAAAATGGCTAGTATGGGGGTACGATCGAACTGATACATCGCTTGTTTTCAAGCAAAAATATATATTTTTTATATTTTACTTAGATGAACTTTAGGCTTCTCAACATTTCATGTATAGAAACCTTTTTGACAAAATTCAACACTACTGAGTTATAAGTGATTTAATTTTAATACTTGTCGCCATTTTGCAAAAAATTGACAAAATGGATTTTGCTAACAAACATACACAGGATGCTTAAGAATTCTATACTGTCACAAAAATTGAAATTTAAATATTTATAAATAAGCTCACACTGACCTTAACTATATTGAAAATCTTATGAGCGTATGTATGATGGGTCGATCGACTCATCACACTAAACGTGTTTTGAAAAAAAAATACTTTTATTTTTTAATTTTTAATTTTTTTTTATAGTATCGTAAGTATAGTCGAAAGCTCTATTTTGTATTAAAAATTCAAGTCAATTTCTTGAATAGAAACCTCGTACGAGCGTTAACTATATGCAGAGTCGCATAAAAGCTCGTTCGAGGTCTCGGTCAATATATGGTAAGACTCGGTTTTTATTAAAAAAAAAATAATTAAAAATTGCTTTTATATGCAAATTAAAATTCCAAACACTTTTTGCATTAGACATTTTTCAGTAGGATTTCATTTAGCAAAGTTATGACACTTTGAATTTTTACATTAGCCGCCATTTTGAAAAAAAAATTTATATATTTTTTTTAAACATAACGTATAGGGGCTGCACGTTAGTTCTATGCGATACTCAAAATTTAAATTTTTATCTTCGAAACCAAACAGTTAAGAGCGTTAACTCTTCCGAAAGTCTCAAAATGGCTAGTATGGGGGTACGATCGAACTGATACATCGCTTGTTTTCAAGCAAAAATATATATTTTTTATATTTTACTTAGATGAACTTTAGGCTTCTCAACATTTCATGTATAGAAACCTTTTTGACAAAATTCAACACTACTGAGTTATAAGTGATTTAATTTTAATACTTGTCGCCATTTTGCAAAAAATTGACAAAATGGATTTTGCTAACAAACATACACAGGATGCTTAAGAATTCTATACTGTCACAAAAATTGAAATTTAAATATTTATAAATAAGCTCACACTGACCTTAACTATATTGAAAATCTTATGAGCGTATGTATGATGGGTCGATCGACTCATCACACTAAACGTGTTTTGAAAAAAAAATACTTTTATTTTTTAATTTTTAATTTTTTTTTATAGTATCGTAAGTATAGTCGAAAGCTCTATTTTGTATTAAAAATTCAAGTCAATTTCTTGAATAGAAACCTCGTACGAGCGTTAACTATATGCAGAGTCGCATAAAAGCTCGTTCGAGGTCTCGGTCAATATATGGTAAGACTCGGTTTTTATTAAAAAAAAAATAATTAAAAATTGCTTTTATATGCAAATTAAAATTCCAAACACTTTTTGCATTAGACATTTTTCAGTAGGATTTCATTTAGCAAAGTTATGACACTTTGAATTTTTACATTAGCCGCCATTTTGAAAAAAAAATTTATATATTTTTTTTAAACATAACGTATAGGGGCTGCACGTTAGTTCTATGCGATACTCAAAATTTAAATTTTTATCTTCGAAACCAAACAGTTAAGAGCGTTAACTCTTCCGAAAGTCTCAAAATGGCTAGTATGGGGGTACGATCGAACTGATACATCGCTTGTTTTCAAGCAAAAATATATATTTTTTATATTTTACTTAGATGAACTTTAGGCTTCTCAACATTTCATGTATAGAAACCTTTTTGACAAAATTCAACACTACTGAGTTATAAGTGATTTAATTTTAATACTTGTCGCCATTTTGCAAAAAATTGACAAAATGGATTTTGCTAACAAACATACACAGGATGCTTAAGAATTCTATACTGTCACAAAAATTGAAATTTAAATATTTATAAATAAGCTCACACTGACCTTAACTATATTGAAAATCTTATGAGCGTATGTATGATGGGTCGATCGACTCATCACACTAAACGTGTTTTGAAAAAAAAATACTTTTATTTTTTAATTTTTAATTTTTTTTTATAGTATCGTAAGTATAGTCGAAAGCTCTATTTTGTATTAAAAATTCAAGTCAATTTCTTGAATAGAAACCTCGTACGAGCGTTAACTATATGCAGAGTCGCATAAAAGCTCGTTCGAGGTCTCGGTCAATATATGGTAAGACTCGGTTTTTATTAAAAAAAAAATAATTAAAAATTGCTTTTATATGCAAATTAAAATTCCAAACACTTTTTGCATTAGACATTTTTCAGTAGGATTTCATTTAGCAAAGTTATGACACTTTGAATTTTTACATTAGCCGCCATTTTGAAAAAAAAATTTATATATTTTTTTTAAACATAACGTATAGGGGCTGCACGTTAGTTCTATGCGATACTCAAAATTTAAATTTTTATCTTCGAAACCAAACAGTTAAGAGCGTTAACTCTTCCGAAAGTCTCAAAATGGCTAGTATGGGGGTACGATCGAACTGATACATCGCTTGTTTTCAAGCAAAAATATATATTTTTTATATTTTACTTAGATGAACTTTAGGCTTCTCAACATTTCATGTATAGAAACCTTTTTGACAAAATTCAACACTACTGAGTTATAAGTGATTTAATTTTAATACTTGTCGCCATTTTGCAAAAAATTGACAAAATGGATTTTGCTAACAAACATACACAGGATGCTTAAGAATTCTATACTGTCACAAAAATTGAAATTTAAATATTTATAAATAAGCTCACACTGACCTTAACTATATTGAAAATCTTATGAGCGTATGTATGATGGGTCGATCGACTCATCACACTAAACGTGTTTTGAAAAAAAAATACTTTTATTTTTTAATTTTTAATTTTTTTTTATAGTATCGTAAGTATAGTCGAAAGCTCTATTTTGTATTAAAAATTCAAGTCAATTTCTTGAATAGAAACCTCGTACGAGCGTTAACTATATGCAGAGTCGCATAAAAGCTCGTTCGAGGTCTCGGTCAATATATGGTAAGACTCGGTTTTTATTAAAAAAAAAATAATTAAAAATTGCTTTTATATGCAAATTAAAATTCCAAACACTTTTTGCATTAGACATTTTTCAGTAGGATTTCATTTAGCAAAGTTATGACACTTTGAATTTTTACATTAGCCGCCATTTTGAAAAAAAAATTTATATATTTTTTTTAAACATAACGTATAGGGGCTGCACGTTAGTTCTATGCGATACTCAAAATTTAAATTTTTATCTTCGAAACCAAACAGTTAAGAGCGTTAACTCTTCCGAAAGTCTCAAAATGGCTAGTATGGGGGTACGATCGAACTGATACATCGCTTGTTTTCAAGCAAAAATATATATTTTTTATATTTTACTTAGATGAACTTTAGGCTTCTCAACATTTCATGTATAGAAACCTTTTTGACAAAATTCAACACTACTGAGTTATAAGTGATTTAATTTTAATACTTGTCGCCATTTTGCAAAAAATTGACAAAATGGATTTTGCTAACAAACATACACAGGATGCTTAAGAATTCTATACTGTCACAAAAATTGAAATTTAAATATTTATAAATAAGCTCACACTGACCTTAACTATATTGAAAATCTTATGAGCGTATGTATGATGGGTCGATCGACTCATCACACTAAACGTGTTTTGAAAAAAAAATACTTTTATTTTTTAATTTTTAATTTTTTTTTATAGTATCGTAAGTATAGTCGAAAGCTCTATTTTGTATTACAAATTCAAGTCAATTTCTTGAATAGAAACCTCGTACGAGCGTTAACTATATGCAGAGTCGCATAAAAGCTCGTTCGAGGTCTCGGTCAATATATGGTAAGACTCGGTTTTTATTAAAAAAAAAATAATTAAAAATTGCTTTTATATGCAAATTAAAATTCCAAACACTTTTTGCATTAGACATTTTTCAGTAGGATTTCATTTAGCAAAGTTATGACACTTTGAATTTTTACATTAGCCGCCATTTTGAAAAAAAAATTTATATATTTTTTTTAAACATAACGTATAGGGGCTGCACGTTAGTTCTATGCGATACTCAAAATTTAAATTTTTATCTTCGAAACCAAACAGTTAAGAGCGTTAACTCTTCCGAAAGTCTCAAAATGGCTAGTATGGGGGTACGATCGAACTGATACATCGCTTGTTTTCAAGCAAAAATATATATTTTTTATATTTTACTTAGATGAACTTTAGGCTTCTCAACATTTCATGTATAGAAACCTTTTTGACAAAATTCAACACTACTGAGTTATAAGTGATTTAATTTTAATACTTGTCGCCATTTTGCAAAAAATTGACAAAATGGATTTTGCTAACAAACATACACAGGATGCTTAAGAATTCTATACTGTCACAAAAATTGAAATTTAAATATTTATAAATAAGCTCACACTGACCTTAACTATATTGAAAATCTTATGAGCGTATGTATGATGGGTCGATCGACTCATCACACTAAACGTGTTTTGAAAAAAAAATACTTTTATTTTTTAATTTTTAATTTTTTTTTATAGTATCGTAAGTATAGTCGAAAGCTCTATTTTGTATTAAAAATTCAAGTCAATTTCTTGAATAGAAACCTCGTACGAGCGTTAACTATATGCAGAGTCGCATAAAAGCTCGTTCGAGGTCTCGGTCAATATATGGTAAGACTCGGTTTTTATTAAAAAAAAAATAATTAAAAATTGCTTTTATATGCAAATTAAAATTCCAAACACTTTTTGCATTAGACATTTTTCAGTAGGATTTCATTTAGCAAAGTTATGACACTTTGAATTTTTACATTAGCCGCCATTTTGAAAAAAAAATTTATATATTTTTTTTAAACATAACGTATAGGGGCTGCACGTTAGTTCTATGCGATACTCAAAATTTAAATTTTTATCTTCGAAACCAAACAGTTAAGAGCGTTAACTCTTCCGAAAGTCTCAAAATGGCTAGTATGGGGGTACGATCGAACTGATACATCGCTTGTTTTCAAGCAAAAATATATATTTTTTATATTTTACTTAGATGAACTTTAGGCTTCTCAACATTTCATGTATAGAAACCTTTTTGACAAAATTCAACACTACTGAGTTATAAGTGATTTAATTTTAATACTTGTCGCCATTTTGCAAAAAATTGACAAAATGGATTTTGCTAACAAACATACACAGGATGCTTAAGAATTCTATACTGTCACAAAAATTGAAATTTAAATATTTATAAATAAGCTCACACTGACCTTAACTATATTGAAAATCTTATGAGCGTATGTATGATGGGTCGATCGACTCATCACACTAAACGTGTTTTGAAAAAAAAATACTTTTATTTTTTAATTTTTAATTTTTTTTTATAGTATCGTAAGTATAGTCGAAAGCTCTATTTTGTATTAAAAATTCAAGTCAATTTCTTGAATAGAAACCTCGTACGAGCGTTAACTATATGCAGAGTCGCATAAAAGCTCGTTCGAGGTCTCGGTCAATATATGGTAAGACTCGGTTTTTATTAAAAAAAAAATAATTAAAAATTGCTTTTATATGCAAATTAAAATTCCAAACACTTTTTGCATTAGACATTTTTCAGTAGGATTTCATTTAGCAAAGTTATGACACTTTGAATTTTTACATTAGCCGCCATTTTGAAAAAAAAATTTATATATTTTTTTTAAACATAACGTATAGGGGCTGCACGTTAGTTCTATGCGATACTCAAAATTTAAATTTTTATCTTCGAAACCAAACAGTTAAGAGCGTTAACTCTTCCGAAAGTCTCAAAATGGCTAGTATGGGGGTACGATCGAACTGATACATCGCTTGTTTTCAAGCAAAAATATATATTTTTTATATTTTACTTAGATGAACTTTAGGCTTCTCAACATTTCATGTATAGAAACCTTTTTGACAAAATTCAACACTACTGAGTTATAAGTGATTTAATTTTAATACTTGTCGCCATTTTGCAAAAAATTGACAAAATGGATTTTGCTAACAAACATACACAGGATGCTTAAGAATTCTATACTGTCACAAAAATTGAAATTTAAATATTTATAAATAAGCTCACACTGACCTTAACTATATTGAAAATCTTATGAGCGTATGTATGATGGGTCGATCGACTCATCACACTAAACGTGTTTTGAAAAAAAAATACTTTTATTTTTTAATTTTTAATTTTTTTTTATAGTATCGTAAGTATAGTCGAAAGCTCTATTTTGTATTAAAAATTCAAGTCAATTTCTTGAATAGAAACCTCGTACGAGCGTTAACTATATGCAGAGTCGCATAAAAGCTCGTTCGAGGTCTCGGTCAATATATGGTAAGACTCGGTTTTTATTAAAAAAAAAATAATTAAAAATTGCTTTTATATGCAAATTAAAATTCCAAACACTTTTTGCATTAGACATTTTTCAGTAGGATTTCATTTAGCAAAGTTATGACACTTTGAATTTTTACATTAGCCGCCATTTTGAAAAAAAAATTTATATATTTTTTTTAAACATAACGTATAGGGGCTGCACGTTAGTTCTATGCGATACTCAAAATTTAAATTTTTATCTTCGAAACCAAACAGTTAAGAGCGTTAACTCTTCCGAAAGTCTCAAAATGGCTAGTATGGGGGTACGATCGAACTGATACATCGCTTGTTTTCAAGCAAAAATATATATTTTTTATATTTTACTTAGATGAACTTTAGGCTTCTCAACATTTCATGTATAGAAACCTTTTTGACAAAATTCAACACTACTGAGTTATAAGTGATTTAATTTTAATACTTGTCGCCATTTTGCAAAAAATTGACAAAATGGATTTTGCTAACAAACATACACAGGATGCTTAAGAATTCTATACTGTCACAAAAATTGAAATTTAAATATTTATAAATAAGCTCACACTGACCTTAACTATATTGAAAATCTTATGAGCGTATGTATGATGGGTCGATCGACTCATCACACTAAACGTGTTTTGAAAAAAAAATACTTTTATTTTTTAATTTTTAATTTTTTTTTATAGTATCGTAAGTATAGTCGAAAGCTCTATTTTGTATTAAAAATTCAAGTCAATTTCTTGAATAGAAACCTCGTACGAGCGTTAACTATATGCAGAGTCGCATAAAAGCTCGTTCGAGGTCTCGGTCAATATATGGTAAGACTCGGTTTTTATTAAAAAAAAAATAATTAAAAATTGCTTTTATATGCAAATTAAAATTCCAAACACTTTTTGCATTAGACATTTTTCAGTAGGATTTCATTTAGCAAAGTTATGACACTTTGAATTTTTACATTAGCCGCCATTTTGAAAAAAAAATTTATATATTTTTTTTAAACATAACGTATAGGGGCTGCACGTTAGTTCTATGCGATACTCAAAATTTAAATTTTTATCTTCGAAACCAAACAGTTAAGAGCGTTAACTCTTCCGAAAGTCTCAAAATGGCTAGTATGGGGGTACGATCGAACTGATACATCGCTTGTTTTCAAGCAAAAATATATATTTTTTATATTTTACTTAGATGAACTTTAGGCTTCTCAACATTTCATGTATAGAAACCTTTTTGACAAAATTCAACACTACTGAGTTATAAGTGATTTAATTTTAATACTTGTCGCCATTTTGCAAAAAATTGACAAAATGGATTTTGCTAACAAACATACACAGGATGCTTAAGAATTCTATACTGTCACAAAAATTGAAATTTAAATATTTATAAATAAGCTCACACTGACCTTAACTATATTGAAAATCTTATGAGCGTATGTATGATGGGTCGATCGACTCATCACACTAAACGTGTTTTGAAAAAAAAATACTTTTATTTTTTAATTTTTAATTTTTTTTTATAGTATCGTAAGTATAGTCGAAAGCTCTATTTTGTATTAAAAATTCAAGTCAATTTCTTGAATAGAAACCTCGTACGAGCGTTAACTATATGCAGAGTCGCATAAAAGCTCGTTCGAGGTCTCGGTCAATATATGGTAAGACTCGGTTTTTATTAAAAAAAAAATAATTAAAAATTGCTTTTATATGCAAATTAAAATTCCAAACACTTTTTGCATTAGACATTTTTCAGTAGGATTTCATTTAGCAAAGTTATGACACTTTGAATTTTTACATTAGCCGCCATTTTGAAAAAAAAATTTATATATTTTTTTTAAACATAACGTATAGGGGCTGCACGTTAGTTCTATGCGATACTCAAAATTTAAATTTTTATCTTCGAAACCAAACAGTTAAGAGCGTTAACTCTTCCGAAAGTCTCAAAATGGCTAGTATGGGGGTACGATCGAACTGATACATCGCTTGTTTTCAAGCAAAAATATATATTTTTTATATTTTACTTAGATGAACTTTAGGCTTCTCAACATTTCATGTATAGAAACCTTTTTGACAAAATTCAACACTACTGAGTTATAAGTGATTTAATTTTAATACTTGTCGCCATTTTGCAAAAAATTGACAAAATGGATTTTGCTAACAAACATACACAGGATGCTTAAGAATTCTATACTGTCACAAAAATTGAAATTTAAATATTTATAAATAAGCTCACACTGACCTTAACTATATTGAAAATCTTATGAGCGTATGTATGATGGGTCGATCGACTCATCACACTAAACGTGTTTTGAAAAAAAATACTTTTATTTTTTAATTTTTAATTTTTTTTTATAGTATCGTAAGTATAGTCGAAAGCTCTATTTTGTATTAAAAATTCAAGTCAATTTCTTGAATAGAAACCTCGTACGAGCGTTAACTATATGCAGAGTCGCATAAAAGCTCGTTCGAGGTCTCGGTCAATATATAGTAAGACTCGGTTTTTATTAAAAAAAAAATAATTAAAAATTGCTTTTATATGCAAATTAAAATTCCAAACACTTTTTGCATTAGACATTTTTCAGTAGGATTTCATTTAGCAAAGTTATGACACTTTAAATTTTTACATTAGCCGCCATTTTGAAAAAAAAATTTATATATTTTTTTTAAACATAACGTATAGGGGCTGCACGTTAGTTCTATGCGATACTCAAAATTTAAATTTTTATCTTCGAAACCAAACAGTTAAGAGCGTTAACTCTTCCGAAAGTCTCAAAATGGCTAGTATGGGGGTACGATCGAACTGATACATCGCTTGTTTTCAAGCAAAAATATATATTTTTTATATTTTACTTAGATGAACTTTAGGCTTCTCAACATTTCATGTATAGAAACCTTTTTGACAAAATTCAACACTACTGAGTTATAAGTGATTTAATTTTAATACTTGTCGCCATTTTGCAAAAAATTGACAAAATGGATTTTGCTAACAAACATACACAGGATGCTTAAGAATTCTATACTGTCACAAAAATTGAAATTTAAATATTTATAAATAAGCTCACACTGACCTTAACTATATTGAAAATCTTATGAGCGTATGTATGATGGGTCGATCGACTCATCACACTAAACGTGTTTTGAAAAAAAAATACTTTTATTTTTTAATTTTTAATTTTTTTTTATAGTATCGTAAGTATAGTCGAAAGCTCTATTTTGTATTAAAAATTCAAGTCAATTTCTTGAATAGAAACCTCGTACGAGCGTTAACTATATGCAGAGTCGCATAAAAGCTCGTTCGAGGTCTCGGTCAATATATGGTAAGACTCGGTTTTTATTAAAAAAAAAATAATTAAAAATTGCTTTTATATGCAAATTAAAATTCCAAACACTTTTTGCATTAGACATTTTTCAGTAGGATTTCATTTAGCAAAGTTATGACACTTTGAATTTTTACATTAGCCGCCATTTTGAAAAAAAAATTTATATATTTTTTTTAAACATAACGTATAGGGGCTGCACGTTAGTTCTATGCGATACTCAAAATTTAAATTTTTATCTTCGAAACCAAACAGTTAAGAGCGTTAACTCTTCCGAAAGTCTCAAAATGGCTAGTATGGGGGTACGATCGAACTGATACATCGCTTGTTTTCAAGCAAAAATATATATTTTTTATATTTTACTTAGATGAACTTTAGGCTTCTCAACATTTCATGTATAGAAACCTTTTTGACAAAATTCAACACTACTGAGTTATAAGTGATTTAATTTTAATACTTGTCGCCATTTTGCAAAAAATTGACAAAATGGATTTTGCTAACAAACATACACAGGATGCTTAAGAATTCTATACTGTCACAAAAATTGAAATTTAAATATTTATAAATAAGCTCACACTGACCTTAACTATATTGAAAATCTTATGAGCGTATGTATGATGGGTCGATCGACTCATCACACTAAACGTGTTTTGAAAAAAAAATACTTTTATTTTTTAATTTTTAATTTTTTTTTATAGTATCGTAAGTATAGTCGAAAGCTCTATTTTGTATTAAAAATTCAAGTCAATTTCTTGAATAGAAACCTCGTACGAGCGTTAACTATATGCAGAGTCGCATAAAAGCTCGTTCGAGGTCTCGGTCAATATATGGTAAGACTCGGTTTTTATTAAAAAAAAAATAATTAAAAATTGCTTTTATATGCAAATTAAAATTCCAAACACTTTTTGCATTAGACATTTTTCAGTAGGATTTCATTTAGCAAAGTTATGACACTTTGAATTTTTACATTAGCCGCCATTTTGAAAAAAAAATTTATATATTTTTTTTAAACATAACGTATAGGGGCTGCACGTTAGTTCTATGCGATACTCAAAATTTAAATTTTTATCTTCGAAACCAAACAGTTAAGAGCGTTAACTCTTCCGAAAGTCTCAAAATGGCTAGTATGGGGGTACGATCGAACTGATACATCGCTTGTTTTCAAGCAAAAATATATATTTTTTATATTTTACTTAGATGAACTTTAGGCTTCTCAACATTTCATGTATAGAAACCTTTTTGACAAAATTCAACACTACTGAGTTATAAGTGATTTAATTTTAATACTTGTCGCCATTTTGCAAAAAATTGACAAAATGGATTTTGCTAACAAACATACACAGGATGCTTAAGAATTCTATACTGTCACAAAAATTGAAATTTAAATATTTATAAATAAGCTCACACTGACCTTAACTATATTGAAAATCTTATGAGCGTATGTATGATGGGTCGATCGACTCATCACACTAAACGTGTTTTGAAAAAAAAATACTTTTATTTTTTAATTTTTAATTTTTTTTTATAGTATCGTAAGTATAGTCGAAAGCTCTATTTTGTATTAAAAATTCAAGTCAATTTCTTGAATAGAAACCTCGTACGAGCGTTAACTATATGCAGAGTCGCATAAAAGCTCGTTCGAGGTCTCGGTCAATATATGGTAAGACTCGGTTTTTATTAAAAAAAAAATAATTAAAAATTGCTTTTATATGCAAATTAAAATTCCAAACACTTTTTGCATTAGACATTTTTCAGTAGGATTTCATTTAGCAAAGTTATGACACTTTGAATTTTTACATTAGCCGCCATTTTGAAAAAAAAATTTATATATTTTTTTTAAACATAACGTATAGGGGCTGCACGTTAGTTCTATGCGATACTCAAAATTTAAATTTTTATCTTCGAAACCAAACAGTTAAGAGCGTTAACTCTTCCGAAAGTCTCAAAATGGCTAGTATGGGGGTACGATCGAACTGATACATCGCTTGTTTTCAAGCAAAAATATATATTTTTTATATTTTACTTAGATGAACTTTAGGCTTCTCAACATTTCATGTATAGAAACCTTTTTGACAAAATTCAACACTACTGAGTTATAAGTGATTTAATTTTAATACTTGTCGCCATTTTGCAAAAAATTGACAAAATGGATTTTGCTAACAAACATACACAGGATGCTTAAGAATTCTATACTGTCACAAAAATTGAAATTTAAATATTTATAAATAAGCTCACACTGACCTTAACTATATTGAAAATCTTATGAGCGTATGTATGATGGGTCGATCGACTCATCACACTAAACGTGTTTTGAAAAAAAAATACTTTTATTTTTTAATTTTTAATTTTTTTTTATAGTATCGTAAGTATAGTCGAAAGCTCTATTTTGTATTAAAAATTCAAGTCAATTTCTTGAATAGAAACCTCGTACGAGCGTTAACTATATGCAGAGTCGCATAAAAGCTCGTTCGAGGTCTCGGTCAATATATGGTAAGACTCGGTTTTTATTAAAAAAAAAATAATTAAAAATTGCTTTTATATGCAAATTAAAATTCCAAACACTTTTTGCATTAGACATTTTTCAGTAGGATTTCATTTAGCAAAGTTATGACACTTTGAATTTTTACATTAGCCGCCATTTTGAAAAAAAAATTTATATATTTTTTTTAAACATAACGTATAGGGGCTGCACGTTAGTTCTATGCGATACTCAAAATTTAAATTTTTATCTTCGAAACCAAACAGTTAAGAGCGTTAACTCTTCCGAAAGTCTCAAAATGGCTAGTATGGGGGTACGATCGAACTGATACATCGCTTGTTTTCAAGCAAAAATATATATTTTTTATATTTTACTTAGATGAACTTTAGGCTTCTCAACATTTCATGTATAGAAACCTTTTTGACAAAATTCAACACTACTGAGTTATAAGTGATTTAATTTTAATACTTGTCGCCATTTTGCAAAAAATTGACAAAATGGATTTTGCTAACAAACATACACAGGATGCTTAAGAATTCTATACTGTCACAAAAATTGAAATTTAAATATTTATAAATAAGCTCACACTGACCTTAACTATATTGAAAATCTTATGAGCGTATGTATGATGGGTCGATCGACTCATCACACTAAACGTGTTTTGAAAAAAAATACTTTTATTTTTTAATTTTTAATTTTTTTTTATAGTATCGTAAGTATAGTCGAAAGCTCTATTTTGTATTAAAAATTCAAGTCAATTTCTTGAATAGAAACCTCGTACGAGCGTTAACTATATGCAGAGTCGCATAAAAGCTCGTTCGAGGTCTCGGTCAATATATAGTAAGACTCGGTTTTTATTAAAAAAAAAATAATTAAAAATTGCTTTTATATGCAAATTAAAATTCCAAACACTTTTTGCATTAGACATTTTTCAGTAGGATTTCATTTAGCAAAGTTATGACACTTTAAATTTTTACATTAGCCGCCATTTTGAAAAAAAAATTTATATATTTTTTTTAAACATAACGTATAGGGGCTGCACGTTAGTTCTATGCGATACTCAAAATTTAAATTTTTATCTTCGAAACCAAACAGTTAAGAGCGTTAACTCTTCCGAAAGTCTCAAAATGGCTAGTATGGGGGTACGATCGAACTGATACATCGCTTGTTTTCAAGCAAAAATATATATTTTTTATATTTTACTTAGATGAACTTTAGGCTTCTCAACATTTCATGTATAGAAACCTTTTTGACAAAATTCAACACTACTGAGTTATAAGTGATTTAATTTTAATACTTGTCGCCATTTTGCAAAAAATTGACAAAATGGATTTTGCTAACAAACATACACAGGATGCTTAAGAATTCTATACTGTCACAAAAATTGAAATTTAAATATTTATAAATAAGCTCACACTGACCTTAACTATATTGAAAATCTTATGAGCGTATGTATGATGGGTCGATCGACTCATCACACTAAACGTGTTTTGAAAAAAAAATACTTTTATTTTTTAATTTTTAATTTTTTTTTATAGTATCGTAAGTATAGTCGAAAGCTCTATTTTGTATTAAAAATTCAAGTCAATTTCTTGAATAGAAACCTCGTACGAGCGTTAACTATATGCAGAGTCGCATAAAAGCTCGTTCGAGGTCTCGGTCAATATATGGTAAGACTCGGTTTTTATTAAAAAAAAAATAATTAAAAATTGCTTTTATATGCAAATTAAAATTCCAAACACTTTTTGCATTAGACATTTTTCAGTAGGATTTCATTTAGCAAAGTTATGACACTTTGAATTTTTACATTAGCCGCCATTTTGAAAAAAAAATTTATATATTTTTTTTAAACATAACGTATAGGGGCTGCACGTTAGTTCTATGCGATACTCAAAATTTAAATTTTTATCTTCGAAACCAAACAGTTAAGAGCGTTAACTCTTCCGAAAGTCTCAAAATGGCTAGTATGGGGGTACGATCGAACTGATACATCGCTTGTTTTCAAGCAAAAATATATATTTTTTATATTTTACTTAGATGAACTTTAGGCTTCTCAACATTTCATGTATAGAAACCTTTTTGACAAAATTCAACACTACTGAGTTATAAGTGATTTAATTTTAATACTTGTCGCCATTTTGCAAAAAATTGACAAAATGGATTTTGCTAACAAACATACACAGGATGCTTAAGAATTCTATACTGTCACAAAAATTGAAATTTAAATATTTATAAATAAGCTCACACTGACCTTAACTATATTGAAAATCTTATGAGCGTATGTATGATGGGTCGATCGACTCATCACACTAAACGTGTTTTGAAAAAAAAATACTTTTATTTTTTAATTTTTAATTTTTTTTTATAGTATCGTAAGTATAGTCGAAAGCTCTATTTTGTATTAATAATTCAAGTCAATTTCTTGAATAGAAACCTCGTACGAGCGTTAACTATATGCAGAGTCGCATAAAAGCTCGTTCGAGGTCTCGGTCAATATATGGTAAGACTCGGTTTTTATTAAAAAAAAAATAATTAAAAATTGCTTTTATATGCAAATTAAAATTCCAAACACTTTTTGCATTAGACATTTTTCAGTAGGATTTCATTTAGCAAAGTTATGACACTTTGAATTTTTACATTAGCCGCCATTTTGAAAAAAAAATTTATATATTTTTTTTAAACATAACGTATAGGGGCTGCACGTTAGTTCTATGCGATACTCAAAATTTAAATTTTTATCTTCGAAACCAAACAGTTAAGAGCGTTAACTCTTCCGAAAGTCTCAAAATGGCTAGTATGGGGGTACGATCGAACTGATACATCGCTTGTTTTCAAGCAAAAATATATATTTTTTATATTTTACTTAGATGAACTTTAGGCTTCTCAACATTTCATGTATAGAAACCTTTTTGACAAAATTCAACACTACTGAGTTATAAGTGATTTAATTTTAATACTTGTCGCCATTTTGCAAAAAATTGACAAAATGGATTTTGCTAACAAACATACACAGGATGCTTAAGAATTCTATACTGTCACAAAAATTGAAATTTAAATATTTATAAATAAGCTCACACTGACCTTAACTATATTGAAAATCTTATGAGCGTATGTATGATGGGTCGATCGACTCATCACACTAAACGTGTTTTGAAAAAAAAATACTTTTATTTTTTAATTTTTAATTTTTTTTTATAGTATCGTAAGTATAGTCGAAAGCTCTATTTTGTATTAAAAATTCAAGTCAATTTCTTGAATAGAAACCTCGTACGAGCGTTAACTATATGCAGAGTCGCATAAAAGCTCGTTCGAGGTCTCGGTCAATATATGGTAAGACTCGGTTTTTATTAAAAAAAAAATAATTAAAAATTGCTTTTATATGCAAATTAAAATTCCAAACACTTTTTGCATTAGACATTTTTCAGTAGGATTTCATTTAGCAAAGTTATGACACTTTGAATTTTTACATTAGCCGCCATTTTGAAAAAAAAATTTATATATTTTTTTTAAACATAACGTATAGGGGCTGCACGTTAGTTCTATGCGATACTCAAAATTTAAATTTTTATCTTCGAAACCAAACAGTTAAGAGCGTTAACTCTTCCGAAAGTCTCAAAATGGCTAGTATGGGGGTACGATCGAACTGATACATCGCTTGTTTTCAAGCAAAAATATATATTTTTTATATTTTACTTAGATGAACTTTAGGCTTCTCAACATTTCATGTATAGAAACCTTTTTGACAAAATTCAACACTACTGAGTTATAAGTGATTTAATTTTAATACTTGTCGCCATTTTGCAAAAAATTGACAAAATGGATTTTGCTAACAAACATACACAGGATGCTTAAGAATTCTATACTGTCACAAAAATTGAAATTTAAATATTTATAAGTAAGCTCACACTGACCTTAACTATATTGAAAATCTTATGAGCGTATGTATGATGGGTCGATCGACTCATCACACTAAACGTGTTTTGAAAAAAAAATACTTTTATTTTTTAATTTTTAATTTTTTTTTATAGTATCGTAAGTATAGTCGAAAGCTCTATTTTGTATTAAAAATTCAAGTCAATTTCTTGAATAGAAACCTCGTACGAGCGTTAACTATATGCAGAGTCGCATAAAAGCTCGTTCGAGGTCTCGGTCAATATATGGTAAGACTCGGTTTTTATTAAAAAAAAAATAATTAAAAATTGCTTTTATATGCAAATTAAAATTCCAAACACTTTTTGCATTAGACATTTTTCAGTAGGATTTCATTTAGCAAAGTTATGACACTTTGAATTTTTACATTAGCCGCCATTTTGAAAAAAAAATTTATATATTTTTTTTAAACA
This sequence comes from Plectrocnemia conspersa, assembly GCF_051122295.1. Taxonomy (NCBI): domain Eukaryota; kingdom Metazoa; phylum Arthropoda; class Insecta; order Trichoptera; family Polycentropodidae; genus Plectrocnemia; species Plectrocnemia conspersa. Next base: position 19,047 of record NW_028277208.1, on the reverse strand, counting down.
TAACGTATAGGGGCTGCACGTTAGTTCTATGCGATACTCAAAATTTAAATTTTTATCTTCGAAACCAAACAGTTAAGAGCGTTAACTCTTCCGAAAGTCTCAAAATGGCTAGTATGGGGGTACGATCGAACTGATACATCGCTTGTTTTCAAGCAAAAATATATATTTTTTATATTTTACTTAGATGAACTTTAGGCTTCTCAACATTTCATGTATAGAAACCTTTTTGACAAAATTCAACACTACTGAGTTATAAGTGATTTAATTTTAATACTTGTCGCCATTTTGCAAAAAATTGACAAAATGGATTTTGCTAACAAACATACACAGGATGCTTAAGAATTCTATACTGTCACAAAAATTGAAATTTAAATATTTATAAATAAGCTCACACTGACCTTAACTATATTGAAAATCTTATGAGCGTATGTATGATGGGTCGATCGACTCATCACACTAAACGTGTTTTGAAAAAAAAATACTTTTATTTTTTAATTTTTAATTTTTTTTTATAGTATCGTAAGTATAGTCGAAAGCTCTATTTTGTATTAAAAATTCAAGTCAATTTCTTGAATAGAAACCTCGTACGAGCGTTAACTATATGCAGAGTCGCATAAAAGCTCGTTCGAGGTCTCGGTCAATATATGGTAAGACTCGGTTTTTATTAAAAAAAAAATAATTAAAAATTGCTTTTATATGCAAATTAAAATTCCAAACACTTTTTGCATTAGACATTTTTCAGTAGGATTTCATTTAGCAAAGTTATGACACTTTGAATTTTTACATTAGCCGCCATTTTGAAAAAAAAATTTATATATTTTTTTTAAACATAACGTATAGGGGCTGCACGTTAGTTCTATGCGATACTCAAAATTTAAATTTTTATCTTCGAAACCAAACAGTTAAGAGCGTTAACTCTTCCGAAAGTCTCAAAATGGCTAGTATGGGGGTACGATCGAACTGATACATCGCTTGTTTTCAAGCAAAAATATATATTTTTTATATTTTACTTAGATGAACTTTAGGCTTCTCAACATTTCATGTATAGAAACCTTTTTGACAAAATTCAACACTACTGAGTTATAAGTGATTTAATTTTAATACTTGTCGCCATTTTGCAAAAAATTGACAAAATGGATTTTGCTAACAAACATACACAGGATGCTTAAGAATTCTATACTGTCACAAAAATTGAAATTTAAATATTTATAAATAAGCTCACACTGACCTTAACTATATTGAAAATCTTATGAGCGTATGTATGATGGGTCGATCGACTCATCACACTAAACGTGTTTTGAAAAAAAAATACTTTTATTTTTTAATTTTTAATTTTTTTTTATAGTATCGTAAGTATAGTCGAAAGCTCTATTTTGTATTAAAAATTCAAGTCAATTTCTTGAATAGAAACCTCGTACGAGCGTTAACTATATGCAGAGTCGCATAAAAGCTCGTTCGAGGTCTCGGTCAATATATGGTAAGACTCGGTTTTTATTAAAAAAAAAATAATTAAAAATTGCTTTTATATGCAAATTAAAATTCCAAACACTTTTTGCATTAGACATTTTTCAGTAGGATTTCATTTAGCAAAGTTATGACACTTTGAATTTTTACATTAGCCGCCATTTTGAAAAAAAAATTTATATATTTTTTTTAAACATAACGTATAGGGGCTGCACGTTAGTTCTATGCGATACTCAAAATTTAAATTTTTATCTTCGAAACCAAACAGTTAAGAGCGTTAACTCTTCCGAAAGTCTCAAAATGGCTAGTATGGGGGTACGATCGAACTGATACATCGCTTGTTTTCAAGCAAAAATATATATTTTTTATATTTTACTTAGATGAACTTTAGGCTTCTCAACATTTCATGTATAGAAACCTTTTTGACAAAATTCAACACTACTGAGTTATAAGTGATTTAATTTTAATACTTGTCGCCATTTTGCAAAAAATTGACAAAATGGATTTTGCTAACAAACATACACAGGATGCTTAAGAATTCTATACTGTCACAAAAATTGAAATTTAAATATTTATAAATAAGCTCACACTGACCTTAACTATATTGAAAATCTTATGAGCGTATGTATGATGGGTCGATCGACTCATCACACTAAACGTGTTTTGAAAAAAAAATACTTTTATTTTTTAATTTTTAATTTTTTTTTATAGTATCGTAAGTATAGTCGAAAGCTCTATTTTGTATTAAAAATTCAAGTCAATTTCTTGAATAGAAACCTCGTACGAGCGTTAACTATATGCAGAGTCGCATAAAAGCTCGTTCGAGGTCTCGGTCAATATATGGTAAGACTCGGTTTTTATTAAAAAAAAAATAATTAAAAATTGCTTTTATATGCAAATTAAAATTCCAAACACTTTTTGCATTAGACATTTTTCAGTAGGATTTCATTTAGCAAAGTTATGACACTTTGAATTTTTACATTAGCCGCCATTTTGAAAAAAAAATTTATATATTTTTTTTAAACATAACGTATAGGGGCTGCACGTTAGTTCTATGCGATACTCAAAATTTAAATTTTTATCTTCGAAACCAAACAGTTAAGAGCGTTAACTCTTCCGAAAGTCTCAAAATGGCTAGTATGGGGGTACGATCGAACTGATACATCGCTTGTTTTCAAGCAAAAATATATATTTTTTATATTTTACTTAGATGAACTTTAGGCTTCTCAACATTTCATGTATAGAAACCTTTTTGACAAAATTCAACACTACTGAGTTATAAGTGATTTAATTTTAATACTTGTCGCCATTTTGCAAAAAATTGACAAAATGGATTTTGCTAACAAACATACACAGGATGCTTAAGAATTCTATACTGTCACAAAAATTGAAATTTAAATATTTATAAATAAGCTCACACTGACCTTAACTATATTGAAAATCTTATGAGCGTATGTATGATGGGTCGATCGACTCATCACACTAAACGTGTTTTGAAAAAAAAATACTTTTATTTTTTAATTTTTAATTTTTTTTTATAGTATCGTAAGTATAGTCGAAAGCTCTATTTTGTATTAATAATTCAAGTCAATTTCTTGAATAGAAACCTCGTACGAGCGTTAACTATATGCAGAGTCGCATAAAAGCTCGTTCGAGGTCTCGGTCAATATATGGTAAGACTCGGTTTTTATTAAAAAAAAAATAATTAAAAATTGCTTTTATATGCAAATTAAAATTCCAAACACTTTTTGCATTAGACATTTTTCAGTAGGATTTCATTTAGCAAAGTTATGACACTTTGAATTTTTACATTAGCCGCTATTTTAAAAAAAATTTATATATTTTTTTTAAACATAACGTATAGGGGCTGCACGTTAGTTCTATGCGATACTCAAAATTTAAATTTTTATCTTCGAAACCAAACAGTTAAGAGCGTTAACTCTTCCGAAAGTCTCAAAATGGCTAGTATGGGGGTACGATCGAACTGATACATCGCTTGTTTTCAAGCAAAAATATATATTTTTTATATTTTACTTAGATGAACTTTAGGCTTCTCAACATTTCATGTATAGAAACCTTTTTGACAAAATTCAACACTACTGAGTTATAAGTGATTTAATTTTAATACTTGTCGCCATTTTGCAAAAAATTGACAAAATGGATTTTGCTAACAAACATACACAGGATGCTTAAGAATTCTATACTGTCACAAAAATTGAAATTTAAATATTTATAAATAAGCTCACACTGACCTTAACTATATTGAAAATCTTATGAGCGTATGTATGATGGGTCGATCGACTCATCACACTAAACGTGTTTTGAAAAAAAAATACTTTTATTTTTTAATTTTTAATTTTTTTTTATAGTATCGTAAGTATAGTCGAAAGCTCTATTTTGTATTAAAAATTCAAGTCAATTTCTTGAATAGAAACCTCGTACGAGCGTTAACTATATGCAGAGTCGCATAAAAGCTCGTTCGAGGTCTCGGTCAATATATGGTAAGACTCGGTTTTTATTAAAAAAAAAATAATTAAAAATTGCTTTTATATGCAAATTAAAATTCCAAACACTTTTTGCATTAGACATTTTTCAGTAGGATTTCATTTAGCAAAGTTATGACACTTTGAATTTTTACATTAGCCGCCATTTTGAAAAAAAAATTTATATATTTTTTTTAAACATAACGTATAGGGGCTGCACGTTAGTTCTATGCGATACTCAAAATTTAAATTTTTATCTTCGAAACCAAACAGTTAAGAGCGTTAACTCTTCCGAAAGTCTCAAAATGGCTAGTATGGGGGTACGATCGAACTGATACATCGCTTGTTTTCAAGCAAAAATATATATTTTTTATATTTTACTTAGATGAACTTTAGGCTTCTCAACATTTCATGTATAGAAACCTTTTTGACAAAATTCAACACTACTGAGTTATAAGTGATTTAATTTTAATACTTGTCGCCATTTTGCAAAAAATTGACAAAATGGATTTTGCTAACAAACATACACAGGATGCTTAAGAATTCTATACTGTCACAAAAATTGAAATTTAAATATTTATAAATAAGCTCACACTGACCTTAACTATATTGAAAATCTTATGAGCGTATGTATGATGGGTCGATCGACTCATCACACTAAACGTGTTTTGAAAAAAAAATACTTTTATTTTTTAATTTTTAATTTTTTTTTATAGTATCGTAAGTATAGTCGAAAGCTCTATTTTGTATTAAAAATTCAAGTCAATTTCTTGAATAGAAACCTCGTACGAGCGTTAACTATATGCAGAGTCGCATAAAAGCTCGTTCGAGGTCTCGGTCAATATATGGTAAGACTCGGTTTTTATTAAAAAAAAAATAATTAAAAATTGCTTTTATATGCAAATTAAAATTCCAAACACTTTTTGCATTAGACATTTTTCAGTAGGATTTTATTTAGCAAAGTTATGACACTTTGAATTTTTACATTAGCCGCCATTTTGAAAAAAAAATTTATATATTTTTTTTAAACATAACGTATAGGGGCTGCACGTTAGTTCTATGCGATACTCAAAATTTAAATTTTTATCTTCGAAACCAAACAGTTAAGAGCGTTAACTCTTCCGAAAGTCTCAAAATGGCTAGTATGGGGGTACGATCGAACTGATACATCGCTTGTTTTCAAGCAAAAATATATATTTTTTATATTTTACTTAGATGAACTTTAGGCTTCTCAACATTTCATGTATAGAAACCTTTTTGACAAAATTCAACACTACTGAGTTATAAGTGATTTAATTTTAATACTTGTCGCCATTTTGCAAAAAATTGACAAAATGGATTTTGCTAACAAACATACACAGGATGCTTAAGAATTCTATACTGTCACAAAAATTGAAATTTAAATATTTATAAATAAGCTCACACTGACCTTAACTATATTGAAAATCTTATGAGCGTATGTATGATGGGTCGATCGACTCATCACACTAAACGTGTTTTGAAAAAAAAATACTTTTATTTTTTAATTTTTAATTTTTTTTTATAGTATCGTAAGTATAGTCGAAAGCTCTATTTTGTATTAAAAATTCAAGTCAATTTCTTGAATAGAAACCTCGTACGAGCGTTAACTATATGCAGAGTCGCATAAAAGCTCGTTCGAGGTCTCGGTCAATATATGGTAAGACTCGGTTTTTATTAAAAAAAAAATAATTAAAAATTGCTTTTATATGCAAATTAAAATTCCAAACACTTTTTGCATTAGACATTTTTCAGTAGGATTTCATTTAGCAAAGTTATGACACTTTGAATTTTTACATTAGCCGCCATTTTGAAAAAAAAATTTATATATTTTTTTTAAACATAACGTATAGGGGCTGCACGTTAGTTCTATGCGATACTCAAAATTTAAATTTTTATCTTCGAAACCAAACAGTTAAGAGCGTTAACTCTTCCGAAAGTCTCAAAATGGCTAGTATGGGGGTACGATCGAACTGATACATCGCTTGTTTTCAAGCAAAAATATATATTTTTTATATTTTACTTAGATGAACTTTAGGCTTCTCAACATTTCATGTATAGAAACCTTTTTGACAAAATTCAACACTACTGAGTTATAAGTGATTTAATTTTAATACTTGTCGCCATTTTGCAAAAAATTGACAAAATGGATTTTGCTAACAAACATACACAGGATGCTTAAGAATTCTATACTGTCACAAAAATTGAAATTTAAATATTTATAAATAAGCTCACACTGACCTTAACTATATTGAAAATCTTATGAGCGTATGTATGATGGGTCGATCGACTCATCACACTAAACGTGTTTTGAAAAAAAAATACTTTTATTTTTTAATTTTTAATTTTTTTTTATAGTATCGTAAGTATAGTCGAAAGCTCTATTTTGTATTAAAAATTCAAGTCAATTTCTTGAATAGAAACCTCGTACGAGCGTTAACTATATGCAGAGTCGCATAAAAGCTCGTTCGAGGTCTCGGTCAATATATGGTAAGACTCGGTTTTTATTAAAAAAAAAATAATTAAAAATTGCTTTTATATGCAAATTAAAATTCCAAACACTTTTTGCATTAGACATTTTTCAGTAGGATTTCATTTAGCAAAGTTATGACACTTTGAATTTTTACATTAGCCGCTATTTTGAAAAAAAAATTTATATATTTTTTTTAAACATAACGTATAGGGGCTGCACGTTAGTTCTATGCGATACTCAAAATTTAAATTTTTATCTTCGAAACCAAACAGTTAAGAGCGTTAACTCTTCCGAAAGTCTCAAAATGGCTAGTATGGGGGTACGATCGAACTGATACATCGCTTGTTTTCAAGCAAAAATATATATTTTTTATATTTTACTTAGATGAACTTTAGGCTTCTCAACATTTCATGTATAGAAACCTTTTTGACAAAATTCAACACTACTGAGTTATAAGTGATTTAATTTTAATACTTGTCGCCATTTTGCAAAAAATTGACAAAATGGATTTTGCTAACAAACATACACAGGATGCTTAAGAATTCTATACTGTCACAAAAATTGAAATTTAAATATTTATAAATAAGCTCACACTGACCTTAACTATATTGAAAATCTTATGAGCGTATGTATGATGGGTCGATCGACTCATCACACTAAACGTGTTTTGAAAAAAAAATACTTTTATTTTTTAATTTTTAATTTTTTTTTATAGTATCGTAAGTATAGTCGAAAGCTCTATTTTGTATTAAAAATTCAAGTCAATTTCTTGAATAGAAACCTCGTACGAGCGTTAACTATATGCAGAGTCGCATAAAAGCTCGTTCGAGGTCTCGGTCAATATATGGTAAGACTCGGTTTTTATTAAAAAAAAAATAATTAAAAATTGCTTTTATATGCAAATTAAAATTCCAAACACTTTTTGCATTAGACATTTTTCAGTAGGATTTCATTTAGCAAAGTTATGACACTTTGAATTTTTACATTAGCCGCCATTTTGAAAAAAAAATTTATATATTTTTTTTAAACATAACGTATAGGGGCTGCACGTTAGTTCTATGCGATACTCAAAATTTAAATTTTTATCTTCGAAACCAAACAGTTAAGAGCGTTAACTCTTCCGAAAGTCTCAAAATGGCTAGTATGGGGGTACGATCGAACTGATACATCGCTTGTTTTCAAGCAAAAATATATATTTTTTATATTTTACTTAGATGAACTTTAGGCTTCTCAACATTTCATGTATAGAAACCTTTTTGACAAAATTAAACACTACTGAGTTATAAGTGATTTAATTTTAATACTTGTCGCCATTTTGCAAAAAATTGACAAAATGGATTTTGCTAACAAACATACACAGGATGCTTAAGAATTCTATACTGTCACAAAAATTGAAATTTAAATATTTATAAATAAGCTCACACTGACCTTAACTATATTGAAAATCTTATGAGCGTATGTATGATGGGTCGATCGACTCATCACACTAAACGTGTTTTGAAAAAAAAATACTTTTATTTTTTAATTTTTAATTTTTTTTTATAGTATCGTAAGTATAGTCGAAAGCTCTATTTTGTATTAAAAATTCAAGTCAATTTCTTGAATAGAAACCTCGTACGAGCGTTAACTATATGCAGAGTCGCATAAAAGCTCGTTCGAGGTCTCGGTCAATATATGGTAAGACTCGGTTTTTATTAAAAAAAAAATAATTAAAAATTGCTTTTATATGCAAATTAAAATTCCAAACACTTTTTGCATTAGACATTTTTCAGTAGGATTTCATTTAGCAAAGTTATGACACTTTGAATTTTTACATTAGCCGCCATTTTGAAAAAAAAATTTATATATTTTTTTTAAACATAACGTATAGGGGCTGCACGTTAGTTCTATGCGATACTCAAAATTTAAATTTTTATCTTCGAAACCAAACAGTTAAGAGCGTTAACTCTTCCGAAAGTCTCAAAATGGCTAGTATGGGGGTACGATCGAACTGATACATCGCTTGTTTTCAAGCAAAAATATATATTTTTTATATTTTACTTAGATGAACTTTAGGCTTCTCAACATTTCATGTATAGAAACCTTTTTGACAAAATTCAACACTACTGAGTTATAAGTGATTTAATTTTAATACTTGTCGCCATTTTGCAAAAAATTGACAAAATGGATTTTGCTAACAAACATACACAGGATGCTTAAGAATTCTATACTGTCACAAAAATTGAAATTTAAATATTTATAAATAAGCTCACACTGACCTTAACTATATTGAAAATCTTATGAGCGTATGTATGATGGGTCGATCGACTCATCACACTAAACGTGTTTTGAAAAAAAAATACTTTTATTTTTTAATTTTTAATTTTTTTTTATAGTATCGTAAGTATAGTCGAAAGCTCTATTTTGTATTAATAATTCAAGTCAATTTCTTGAATAGAAACCTCGTACGAGCGTTAACTATATGCAGAGTCGCATAAAAGCTCGTTCGAGGTCTCGGTCAATATATGGTAAGACTCGGTTTTTATAAAAAAAAAAATAATTAAAAATTGCTTTTATATGCAAATTAAAATTCCAAACACTTTTTGCATTAGACATTTTTCAGTAGGATTTCATTTAGCAAAGTTATGACACTTTGAATTTTTACATTAGCCGCCATTTTGAAAAAAAAATTTATATATTTTTTTTAAACATAACGTATAGGGGCTGCACGTTAGTTCTATGCGATACTCAAAATTTAAATTTTTATCTTCGAAACCAAACAGTTAAGAGCGTTAACTCTTCCGAAAGTCTCAAAATGGCTAGTATGGGGGTACGATCGAACTGATACATCGCTTGTTTTCAAGCAAAAATATATATTTTTTATATTTTACTTAGATGAACTTTAGGCTTCTCAACATTTCATGTATAGAAACCTTTTTGACAAAATTCAACACTACTGAGTTATAAGTGATTTAATTTTAATACTTGTCGCCATTTTGCAAAAAATTGACAAAATGGATTTTGCTAACAAACATACACAGGATGCTTAAGAATTCTATACTGTCACAAAAATTGAAATTTAAATATTTATAAATAAGCTCACACTGACCTTAACTATATTGAAAATCTTATGAGCGTATGTATGATGGGTCGATCGACTCATCACACTAAACGTGTTTTGAAAAAAAAATACTTTTATTTTTTAATTTTTAATTTTTTTTTATAGTATCGTAAGTATAGTCGAAAGCTCTATTTTGTATTAAAAATTCCCGTCAATTTCTTGAATAGAAACCTCGTACGAGCGTTAACTATATGCAGAGTCGCATAAAAGCTCGTTCGAGGTCTCGGTCAATATATGGTAAGACTCGGTTTTTATTAAAAAAAAAATAATTAAAAATTGCTTTTATATGCAAATTAAAATTCCAAACACTTTTTGCATTAGACATTTTTCAGTAGGATTTCATTTAGCAAAGTTATGACACTTTGAATTTTTACATTAGCCGCCATTTTGAAAAAAAAATTTATATAGTTTTTTTAAACATAACGTATAGGGGCTGCACGTTAGTTCTATGCGATACTCAAAATTTAAATTTTTATCTTCGAAACCAAACAGTTAAGAGCGTTAACTCTTCCGAAAGTCTCAAAATGGCTAGTATGGGGGTACGATCGAACTGATACATCGCTTGTTTTCAAGCAAAAATATATATTTTTTATATTTTACTTAGATGAACTTTAGGCTTCTCAACATTTCATGTATAGAAACCTTTTTGACAAAATTCAACACTACTGAGTTATAAGTGATTTAATTTTAATACTTGTCGCCATTTTGCAAAAAATTGACAAAATGGATTTTGCTAACAAACATACACAGGATGCTTAAGAATTCTATACTGTCACAAAAATTGAAATTTAAATATTTATAAATAAGCTCACACTGACCTTAACTATATTGAAAATCTTATGAGCGTATGTATGATGGGTCGATCGACTCATCACACTAAACGTGTTTTGAAAAAAAAATACTTTTATTTTTTAATTTTTAATTTTTTTTTATAGTATCGTAAGTATAGTCGAAAGCTCTATTTTGTATTAAAAATTCAAGTCAATTTCTTGAATAGAAACCTCGTACGAGCGTTAACTATATGCAGAGTCGCATAAAAGCTCGTTCGAGGTCTCGGTCAATATATGGTAAGACTCGGTTTTTATTAAAAAAAAAATAATTAAAAATTGCTTTTATATGCAAATTAAAATTCCAAACACTTTTTGCATTAGACATTTTTCAGTAGGATTTCATTTAGCAAAGTTATGACACTTTGAATTTTTACATTAGCCGCCATTTTGAAAAAAAAATTTATATATTTTTTTTAAACATAACGTATAGGGGCTGCACGTTAGTTCTATGCGATACTCAAAATTTAAATTTTTATCTTCGAAACCAAACAGTTAAGAGCGTTAACTCTTCCGAAAGTCTCAAAATGGCTAGTATGGGGGTACGATCGAACTGATACATCGCTTGTTTTCAAGCAAAAATATATATTTTTTATATTTTACTTAGATGAACTTTAGGCTTCTCAACATTTCATGTATAGAAACCTTTTTGACAAAATTCAACACTACTGAGTTATAAGTGATTTAATTTTAATACTTGTCGCCATTTTGCAAAAAATTGACAAAATGGATTTTGCTAACAAACATACACAGGATGCTTAAGAATTCTATACTGTCACAAAAATTGAAATTTAAATATTTATAAATAAGCTCACACTGACCTTAACTATATTGAAAATCTTATGAGCGTATGTATGATGGGTCGATCGACTCATCACACTAAACGTGTTTTGAAAAAAAAATACTTTTATTTTTTAATTTTTAATTTTTTTTTATAGTATCGTAAGTATAGTCGAAAGCTCTATTTTGTATTACAAATTCAAGTCAATTTCTTGAATAGAAACCTCGTACGAGCGTTAACTATATGCAGAGTCGCATAAAAGCTCGTTCGAGGTCTCGGTCAATATATGGTAAGACTCGGTTTTTATTAAAAAAAAAATAATTAAAAATTGCTTTTATATGCAAATTAAAATTCCAAACACTTTTTGCATTAGACATTTTTCAGTAGGATTTCATTTAGCAAAGTTATGACACTTTGAATTTTTACATTAGCCGCCATTTTGAAAAAAAAATTTATATATTTTTTTTAAACATAACGTATAGGGGCTGCACGTTAGTTCTATGCGATACTCAAAATTTAAATTTTTATCTTCGAAACCAAACAGTTAAGAGCGTTAACTCTTCCGAAAGTCTCAAAATGGCTAGTATGGGGGTACGATCGAACTGATACATCGCTTGTTTTCAAGCAAAAATATATATTTTTTATATTTTACTTAGATGAACTTTAGGCTTCTCAACATTTCATGTATAGAAACCTTTTTGACAAAATTCAACACTACTGAGTTATAAGTGATTTAATTTTAATACTTGTCGCCATTTTGCAAAAAATTGACAAAATGGATTTTGCTAACAAACATACACAGGATGCTTAAGAATTCTATACTGTCACAAAAATTGAAATTTAAATATTTATAAATAAGCTCACACTGACCTTAACTATATTGAAAATCTTATGAGCGTATGTATGATGGGTCGATCGACTCATCACACTAAACGTGTTTTGAAAAAAAAATACTTTTATTTTTTAATTTTTAATTTTTTTTTATAGTATCGTAAGTATAGTCGAAAGCTCTATTTTGTATTAAAAATTCCCGTCAATTTCTTGAATAGAAACCTCGTACGAGCGTTAACTATATGCAGAGTCGCATAAAAGCTCGTTCGAGGTCTCGGTCAATATATGGTAAGACTCGGTTTTTATTAAAAAAAAAATAATTAAAAATTGCTTTTATATGCAAATTAAAATTCCAAACACTTTTTGCATTAGACATTTTTCAGTAGGATTTCATTTAGCAAAGTTATGACACTTTGAATTTTTACATTAGCCGCCATTTTGAAAAAAAAATTTATATATTTTTTTTAAACATAACGTATAGGGGCTGCACGTTAGTTCTATGCGATACTCAAAATTTAAATTTTTATCTTCGAAACCAAACAGTTAAGAGCGTTAACTCTTCCGAAAGTCTCAAAATGGCTAGTATGGGGGTACGATCGAACTGATACATCGCTTGTTTTCAAGCAAAAATATATATTTTTTATATTTTACTTAGATGAACTTTAGGCTTCTCAACATTTCATGTATAGAAACCTTTTTGACAAAATTCAACACTACTGAGTTATAAGTGATTTAATTTTAATACTTGTCGCCATTTTGCAAAAAATTGACAAAATGGATTTTGCTAACAAACATACACAGGATGCTTAAGAATTCTATACTGTCACAAAAATTGAAATTTAAATATTTATAAATAAGCTCACACTGACCTTAACTATATTGAAAATCTTATGAGCGTATGTATGATGGGTCGATCGACTCATCACACTAAACGTGTTTTGAAAAAAAAATACTTTTATTTTTTAATTTTTAATTTTTTTTTATAGTATCGTAAGTATAGTCGAAAGCTCTATTTTGTATTAAAAATTCAAGTCAATTTCTTGAATAGAAACCTCGTACGAGCGTTAACTATATGCAGAGTCGCATAAAAGCTCGTTCGAGGTCTCGGTCAATATATGGTAAGACTCGGTTTTTATTAAAAAAAAAATAATTAAAAATTGCTTTTATATGCAAATTAAAATTCCAAACACTTTTTGCATTAGACATTTTTCAGTAGGATTTGATTTAGCAAAGTTATGACACTTTGAATTTTTACATTAGCCGCCATTTTGAAAAAAAAATTTATATATTTTTTTTAAACATAACGTATAGGGGCTGCACGTTAGTTCTATGCGATACTCAAAATTTAAATTTTTATCTTCGAAACCAAACAGTTAAGAGCGTTAACTCTTCCGAAAGTCTCAAAATGGCTAGTATGGGGGTACGATCGAACTGATACATCGCTTGTTTTCAAGCAAAAATATATATTTTTTATATTTTACTTAGATGAACTTTAGGCTTCTCAACATTTCATGTATAGAAACCTTTTTGACAAAATTCAACACTACTGAGTTATAAGTGATTTAATTTTAATACTTGTCGCCATTTTGCAAAAAATTGACAAAATGGATTTTGCTAACAAACATACACAGGATGCTTAAGAATTCTATACTGTCACAAAAATTGAAATTTAAATATTTATAAATAAGCTCACACTGACCTTAACTATATTGAAAATCTTATGAGCGTATGTATGATGGGTCGATCGACTCATCACACTAAACGTGTTTTGAAAAAAAAATACTTTTATTTTTTAATTTTTAATTTTTTTTTATAGTATCGTAAGTATAGTCGAAAGCTCTATTTTGTATTAAAAATTCAAGTCAATTTCTTGAATAGAAACCTCGTACGAGCGTTAACTATATGCAGAGTCGCATAAAAGCTCGTTCGAGGTCTCGGTCAATATATGGTAAGACTCGGTTTTTATTAAAAAAAAAATAATTAAAAATTGCTTTTATATGCAAATTAAAATTCCAAACACTTTTTGCATTAGACATTTTTCAGTAGGATTTCATTTAGCAAAGTTATGACACTTTGAATTTTTACATTAGCCGCCATTTTGAAAAAAAAATTTATATATTTTTTTTAAACATAACGTATAGGGGCTGCACGTTAGTTCTATGCGATACTCAAAATTTAAATTTTTATCTTCGAAACCAAACAGTTAAGAGCGTTAACTCTTCCGAAAGTCTCAAAATGGCTAGTATGGGGGTACGATCGAACTGATACATCGCTTGTTTTCAAGCAAAAATATATATTTTTTATATTTTACTTAGATGAACTTTAGGCTTCTCAACATTTCATGTATAGAAACCTTTTTGACAAAATTCAACACTACTGAGTTATAAGTGATTTAATTTTAATACTTGTCGCCATTTTGCAAAAAATTGACAAAATGGATTTTGCTAACAAACATACACAGGATGCTTAAGAATTCTATACTGTCACAAAAATTGAAATTTAAATATTTATAAATAAGCTCACACTGACCTTAACTATATTGAAAATCTTATGAGCGTATGTATGATGGGTCGATCGACTCATCACACTAAACGTGTTTTGAAAAAAAAATACTTTTATTTTTTAATTTTTAATTTTTTTTTATAGTATCGTAAGTATAGTCGAAAGCTCTATTTTGTATTACAAATTCAAGTCAATTTCTTGAATAGAAACCTCGTACGAGCGTTAACTATATGCAGAGTCGCATAAAAGCTCGTTCGAGGTCTCGGTCAATATATGGTAAGACTCGGTTTTTATTAAAAAAAAAATAATTAAAAATTGCTTTTATATGCAAATTAAAATTCCAAACACTTTTTGCATTAGACATTTTTCAGTAGGATTTCATTTAGCAAAGTTATGACACTTTGAATTTTTACATTAGCCGCCATTTTGAAAAAAAAATTTATATATTTTTTTTAAACATAACGTATAGGGGCTGCACGTTAGTTCTATGCGATACTCAAAATTTAAATTTTTATCTTCGAAACCAAACAGTTAAGAGCGTTAACTCTTCCGAAAGTCTCAAAATGGCTAGTATGGGGGTACGATCGAACTGATACATCGCTTGTTTTCAAGCAAAAATATATATTTTTTATATTTTACTTAGATGAACTTTAGGCTTCTCAACATTTCATGTATAGAAACCTTTTTGACAAAATTCAACACTACTGAGTTATAAGTGATTTAATTTTAATACTTGTCGCCATTTTGCAAAAAATTGACAAAATGGATTTTGCTAACAAACATACACAGGATGCTTAAGAATTCTATACTGTCACAAAAATTGAAATTTAAATATTTATAAATAAGCTCACACTGACCTTAACTATATTGAAAATCTTATGAGCGTATGTATGATGGGTCGATCGACTCATCACACTAAACGTGTTTTGAAAAAAAAATACTTTTATTTTTTAATTTTTAATTTTTTTTTATAGTATCGTAAGTATAGTCGAAAGCTCTATTTTGTATTAAAAATTCAAGTCAATTTCTTGAATAGAAACCTCGTACGAGCGTTAACTATATGCAGAGTCGCATAAAAGCTCGTTCGAGGTCTCGGTCAATATATGGTAAGACTCGGTTTTTATTAAAAAAAAAATAATTAAAAATTGCTTTTATATGCAAATTAAAATTCCAAACACTTTTTGCATTAGACATTTTTCAGTAGGATTTCATTTAGCAAAGTTATGACACTTTGAATTTTTACATTAGCCGCCATTTTGAAAAAAAAATTTATATATTTTTTTTAAACATAACGTATAGGGGCTGCACGTTAGTTCTATGCGATACTCAAAATTTAAATTTTTATCTTCGAAACCAAACAGTTAAGAGCGTTAACTCTTCCGAAAGTCTCAAAATGGCTAGTATGGGGGTACGATCGAACTGATACATCGCTTGTTTTCAAGCAAAAATATATATTTTTTATATTTTACTTAGATGAACTTTAGGCTTCTCAACATTTCATGTATAGAAACCTTTTTGACAAAATTCAACACTACTGAGTTATAAGTGATTTAATTTTAATACTTGTCGCCATTTTGCAAAAAATTGACAAAATGGATTTTGCTAACAAACATACACAGGATGCTTAAGAATTCTATACTGTCACAAAAATTGAAATTTAAATATTTATAAATAAGCTCACACTGACCTTAACTATATTGAAAATCTTATGAGCGTATGTATGATGGGTCGATCGACTCATCACACTAAACGTGTTTTGAAAAAAAAATACTTTTATTTTTTAATTTTTAATTTTTTTTTATAGTATCGTAAGTATAGTCGAAAGCTCTATTTTGTATTAAAAATTCAAGTCAATTTCTTGAATAGAAACCTCGTACGAGCGTTAACTATATGCAGAGTCGCATAAAAGCTCGTTCGAGGTCTCGGTCAATATATGGTAAGACTCGGTTTTTATTAAAAAAAAAATAATTAAAAATTGCTTTTATATGCAAATTAAAATTCCAAACACTTTTTGCATTAGACATTTTTCAGTAGGATTTCATTTAGCAAAGTTATGACACTTTGAATTTTTACATTAGCCGCCATTTTGAAAAAAAAATTTATATATTTTTTTTAAACATAACGTATAGGGGCTGCACGTTAGTTCTATGCGATACTCAAAATTTAAATTTTTATCTTCGAAACCAAACAGTTAAGAGCGTTAACTCTTCCGAAAGTCTCAAAATGGCTAGTATGGGGGTACGATCGAACTGATACATCGCTTGTTTTCAAGCAAAAATATATATTTTTTATATTTTACTTAGATGAACTTTAGGCTTCTCAACATTTCATGTATAGAAACCTTTTTGACAAAATTCAACACTACTGAGTTATAAGTGATTTAATTTTAATACTTGTCGCCATTTTGCAAAAAATTGACAAAATGGATTTTGCTAACAAACATACACAGGATGCTTAAGAATTCTATACTGTCACAAAAATTGAAATTTAAATATTTATAAATAAGCTCACACTGACCTTAACTATATTGAAAATCTTATGAGCGTATGTATGATGGGTCGATCGACTCATCACACTAAACGTGTTTTGAAAAAAAAATACTTTTATTTTTTAATTTTTAATTTTTTTTTATAGTATCGTAAGTATAGTCGAAAGCTCTATTTTGTATTAATAATTCAAGTCAATTTCTTGAATAGAAACCTCGTACGAGCGTTAACTATATGCAGAGTCGCATAAAAGCTCGTTCGAGGTCTCGGTCAATATATGGTAAGACTCGGTTTTTATTAAAAAAAAAATAATTAAAAATTGCTTTTATATGCAAATTAAAATTCCAAACACTTTTTGCATTAGACATTTTTCAGTTCAGTAGGATTCCATTTAGCAAAGTTATGACACTTTGAATTTTTACATTAGCCGCCATTTTGAAAAAAAAATTTATATATTTTTTTTAAACATAACGTATAGGGGCTGCACGTTAGTTCTATGCGATACTCAAAATTTAAATTTTTATCTTCGAAACCAAACAGTTAAGAGCGTTAACTCTTCCGAAAGTCTCAAAATGGCTAGTATGGGGGTACGATCGAACTGATACATCGCTTGTTTTCAAGCAAAAATATATATTTTTTTATATTTTACTTAGATGAACTTTAGGCTTCTCAACATTTCATGTATAGAAACCTTTTTGACAAAATTCAACACTACTGAGTTATAAGTGATTTAATTTTAATACTTGTCGCCATTTTGCAAAAAATTGACAAAATGGATTTTGCTAACAAACATACACAGGATGCTTAAGAATTCTATACTGTCACAAAAATTGAAATTTAAATATTTATAAATAAGCTCACACTGACCTTAACTATATTGAAAATCTTATGAGCGTATGTATGATGGGTCGATCGACTCATCACACTAAACGTGTTTTGAAAAAAAAAATACTTTTATTTTTAATTTTTAATTTTTTTTTATAGTATCGTAAGTATAGTCGAAAGCTCTATTTTGTATTAAAAATTCAAGTCAATTTCTTGAATAGAAACCTCGTACGAGCGTTAACTATATGCAGAGTCGCATAAAAGCTCGTTCGAGGTCTCGGTCAATATATGGTAAGACTCGGTTTTTATTAAAAAAAAAATAATTAAAAATTGCTTTTATATGCAAATTAAAATTCCAAACACTTTTTGCATTAGACATTTTTCAGTAGGATTTCATTTAGCAAAGTTATGACACTTTGAATTTTTACATTAGCCGCCATTTTGAAAAAAAAATTTATATATTTTTTTTAAACATAACGTATAGGGGCTGCACGTTAGTTCTATGCGATACTCAAAATTTAAATTTTTATCTTCGAAACCAAACAGTTAAGAGCGTTAACTCTTCCGAAAGTCTCAAAATGGCTAGTATGGGGGTACGATCGAACTGATACATCGCTTGTTTTCAAGCAAAAATATATATTTTTTATATTTTACTTAGATGAACTTTAGGCTTCTCAACATTTCATGTATAGAAACCTTTTTGACAAAATTCAACACTACTGAGTTATAAGTGATTTAATTTTAATACTTGTCGCCATTTTGCAAAAAATTGACAAAATGGATTTTGCTAACAAACATACACAGGATGCTTAAGAATTCTATACTGTCACAAAAATTGAAATTTAAATATTTATAAATAAGCTCACACTGACCTTAACTATATTGAAAATCTTATGAGCGTATGTATGATGGGTCGATCGACTCATCACACTAAACGTGTTTTTGAAAAAAAAATACTTTTATTTTTTAATTTTTAATTTTTTTTTTATAGTATCGTAAGTATAGTCGAAAGCTCTATTTTGTATTAAAAATTCAAGTCAATTTCTTGAATAGAAACCTCGTACGAGCGTTAACTATATGCAGAGTCGCATAAAAGCTCGTTCGAGGTCTCGGTCAATATATGGTAAGACTCGGTTTTTATTAAAAAAAAAATAATTAAAAATTGCTTTTATATGCAAAATAAAATTCCAAACACTTTTTGCATTAGACATTTTTCAGTAGGATTTGATTTAGCAAAGTTATGACACTTTGAATTTT
>NW_028277207.1:0-40291 GCF_051122295.1 Plectrocnemia conspersa | reverse complement strand
GTTGAATTTTGTCAAAAAGGTTTCTATACATGAAATGTTGAGAAGCCTAAAGTTCATCTAAGTAAAATATAAAAAATATATATTTTTGCTTGAAAACAAGCGATGTGATCAGTTCGATCGTACCCCCATACTAGCCATTTTGAGACTTTCGGAAGAGTTAACGCTCTTATCTGTTTGGTTTCGAAGATAAAAATTTAAATTTTGAGTATCGCATAGAACTAACGTGCAGCCCCTATACGTTATGTTTAAAAAAAATATATAAATTTTTTTTTCAAAATGGCGGCTAATGTAAAAATTCAAAGTGTCATAACTTTGCTAAATGAAATCCTACTGAAAAATGTCTAATGCAAAAAGTGTTTGGAATTTTAATTTGCATATAAAAGCAATTTTTAATTATTTTTTTTTTAATAAAAACCGAGTCTTACCATATATTGACCGAGACCTCGAACGAGCTTTTATGCGACTCTGCATATAGTTAACGCTCGTACGAGGTTTCTATTCAAGAAATTGACTTGAATTTTTAATACAAAATAGAGCTTTCGACTATACTTACGATACTATAAAAAAAAATTAAAAATTAAAAAATAAAAGTATTTTTTTTTCAAAACACGTTTAGTGTGATGAGTCGATCGACCCATCATACATACGCTCATAAGATTTTCAATATAGTTAAGGTCAGTGTGAGCTTATTTATAAATATTTAAATTTCAATTTTTGTGACAGTATAGAATTCTTAAGCATCCTGTGTATGTTTTGTTAGC
The DNA here is from genome assembly GCF_051122295.1 of Plectrocnemia conspersa. Taxonomy (NCBI): domain Eukaryota; kingdom Metazoa; phylum Arthropoda; class Insecta; order Trichoptera; family Polycentropodidae; genus Plectrocnemia; species Plectrocnemia conspersa. The sequence continues at coordinate 39,530 of NW_028277207.1, read as the reverse complement.
AAAATCCATTTTGTCAATTTTTTGCAAAATGGCGACAAGTATTAAAATTAAATCACTTATAACTCAGTAGTGTTGAATTTTGTCAAAAAGGTTTCTATACATGAAATGTTGAGAAGCCTAAAGTTCATCTAAGTAAAATATAAAAAATATATATTTTTGCTTGAAAACAAGCGATGTATCAGTTCGATCGTACCCCCATACTAGCCATTTTGAGACTTTCGGAAGAGTTAACGCTCTTAACTGTTTGGTTTCGAAGATAAAAATTTAAATTTTGAGTATCGCATAGAACTAACGTGCAGCCCCTATACGTTATGTTTAAAAAAATATATAAATTTTTTTTTCAAAATGGCGGCTAATGTAAAAATTCAAAGTGTCATAACTTTGCTAAATGAAATCCTACTGAAAAATGTCTAATGCAAAAAGTGTTTGGAATTTTAATTTGCATATAAAAGCAATTTTTAATTATTTTTTTTTTAATAAAAACCGAGTCTTACCATATATTGACCGAGACCTCGAACGAGCTTTTATGCGACTCTGCATATAGTTAACGCTCGTACGAGGTTTCTATTCAAGAAATTGACTTGAATTTTTAATACAAAATAGAGCTTTCGACTATACTTACGATACTATAAAAAAAAATTAAAAATTAAAAAATAAAAGTATTTTTTTTTTCAAAACACGTTTAGTGTGATGAGTCGATCGACCCATCATACATACGCTCATAAGATTTTCAATATAGTTAAGGTCAGTGTGAGCTTATTTATAAATATTTAAATTTCAATTTTTGTGACAGTATAGAATTCTTAAGCATCCTGTGTATGTTTGTTAGCAAAATCCATTTTGTCAATTTTTTGCAAAATGGCGACAAGTATTAAAATTAAATCACTTATAACTCAGTAGTGTTGAATTTTGTCAAAAAGGTTTCTATACATGAAATGTTGAGAAGCCTAAAGTTCATCTAAGTAAAATATAAAAAATATATATTTTTGCTTGAAAACAAGCGATGTATCAGTTCGATCGTACCCCCATACTAGCCATTTTGAGACTTTCGGAAGAGTTAACGCTCTTAACTGTTTGGTTTCGAAGATAAAAATTTAAATTTTGAGTATCGCATAGAACTAACGTGCAGCCCCTATACGTTATGTTTAAAAAAAATATATAAATTTTTTTTTCAAAATGGCGGCTAATGTAAAAATTCAAAGTGTCATAACTTTGCTAAATGAAATCCTACTGAAAAATGTCTAATGCAAAAAGTGTTTGGAATTTTAATTTGCATATAAAAGCAATTTTTAATTATTTTTTTTTTAATAAAAACCGAGTCTTACCATATATTGACCGAGACCTCGAACGAGCTTTTATGCGACTCTGCATATAGTTAACGCTCGTACGAGGTTTCTATTCAAGAAATTGACTTGAATTTTTAATACAAAATAGAGCTTTCGACTATACTTACGATACTATAAAAAAAATTAAAAATTAAAAAATAAAAGTATTTTTTTTTCAAAACACGTTTAGTGTGATGAGTCGATCGACCCATCATACATACGCTCATAAGATTTTCAATATAGTTAAGGTCAGTGTGAGCTTATTTATAAATATTTAAATTTCAATTTTTGTGACAGTATAGAATTCTTAAGCATCCTGTGTATGTTTGTTAGCAAAATCCATTTTGTCAATTTTTTGCAAAATGGCGACAAGTATTAAAATTAAATCACTTATAACTCAGTAGTGTTGAATTTTGTCAAAAAGGTTTCTATACATGAAATGTTGAGAAGCCTAAAGTTCATCTAAGTAAAATATAAAAAATATATATTTTTGCTTGAAAACAAGCGATGTATCAGTTCGATCGTACCCCCATACTAGCCATTTTGAGACTTTCGGAAGAGTTAACGCTCTTAACTGTTTGGTTTCGAAGATAAAAATTTAAATTTTGAGTATCGCATAGAACTAACGTGCAGCCCCTATACGTTATGTTTAAAAAAAATATATAAATTTTTTTTTCAAAATGGCGGCTAATGTAAAAATTCAAAGTGTCATAACTTTGCTAAATGAAATCCTACTGAAAAATGTCTAATGCAAAAAGTGTTTGGAATTTTAATTTGCATATAAAAGCAATTTTTAATTATTTTTTTTTTAATAAAAACCGAGTCTTACCATATATTGACCGAGACCTCGAACGAGCTTTTATGCGACTCTGCATATAGTTAACGCTCGTACGAGGTTTCTATTCAAGAAATTGACTTGAATTTTTAATACAAAATAGAGCTTTCGACTATACTTACGATACTATAAAAAAAAAATTAAAAATTAAAAAATAAAAGTATTTTTTTTCAAAACACGTTTAGTGTGATGAGTCGATCGACCCATCATACATACGCTCATAAGATTTTCAATATAGTTAAGGTCAGTGTGAGCTTATTTATAAATATTTAAATTTCAATTTTTGTGACAGTATAGAATTCTTAAGCATCCTGTGTATGTTTGTTAGCAAAATCCATTTTGTCAATTTTTTGCAAAATGGCGACAAGTATTAAAATTAAATCACTTATAACTCAGTAGTGTTGAATTTTGTCAAAAAGGTTTCTATACATGAAATGTTGAGAAGCCTAAAGTTCATCTAAGTAAAATATAAAAAATATATATTTTTGCTTGAAACAAGCGATGTATCAGTTCGATCGTACCCCCATACTAGCCATTTTGAGACTTTCGGAAGAGTTAACGCTCTTAAACTGTTTGGTTTCGAAGATAAAAATTTAAATTTTGAGTATCGCATAGAACTAACGTGCAGCCCCTATACGTTATGTTTAAAAAAAATATATAAATTTTTTTTTCAAAATGGCGGCTAATGTAAAAATTCAAAGTGTCATAACTTTGCTAAATGAAATCCTACTGAAAAATGTCTAATGCAAAAAGTGTTTGGAATTTTAAATTTGCATATAAAAGCAATTTTTAATTAATTTTTTTTTTAATAAAACCGAGTCTTACCATATATTGACCGAGACCTCGAACGAGCTTTTATGCGACTCTGCATATAGTTAACGCTCGTACGAGGTTTCTATTCAAGAAATTGACTTGAATTTTTAATACAAAATAGAGCTTTCGACTATACTTACGATACTATAAAAAAAAATTAAAAATTAAAAAATAAAAGTATTTTTTTTCAAAACACGTTTAGTGTGATGAGTCGATCGACCCATCATACATACGCTCATAAGATTTTCAATATAGTTAAGGTCAGTGTGAGCTTATTTATAAATATTTAATTTCAATTTTTGTGACAGTATAGAATTCTTAAGCATCCTGTGTATGTTTGTTAGCAAAATCCATTTTGTCAATTTTTTGCAAAATGGCGACAAGTATTAAAATTAAATCACTTATAACTCAGTAGTGTTGAATTTTGTCAAAAAGGTTTCTATACATGAAATGTTGAGAAGCCTAAAGTTCATCTAAGTAAAATATAAAAATATATATTTTTGCTTGAAAACAAGCGATGTATCAGTTCGATCGTACCCCCATACTAGCCATTTTGAGACTTTCGGAAGAGTTAACGCTCTTAACTGTTTGGTTTCGAAGATAAAATATTTAAATTTTGAGTATCGCATAGAACTAAGTGCAGCCCCTATACGTTATGTTTAAAAAAAATATATAAATTTTTTTTTCAAAATGGCGGCTAATGTAAAAATTCAAAGTGTCCTAACTTTGCTAAATGAAATCCTACTGAAAAATGTCTAATGCAAAAAGTGTTTGGAATTTTAATTTGCATATAAAAGCAATTTTTAATTATTTTTTTTTTTAATAAAAACCGAGTCTTACCATATATTGACCGAGACCTCGAACGAGCTTTTATGCGACTCTGCATATAGTTAACGCTCGTACGAGGTTTCTATTCAAGAAATTGACTTGAATTTTTAATACAAAATAGAGCTTTCGACTATACTTACGATACTATAAAAAAAAATTAAAAATTAAAAAATAAAAGTATTTTTTTTTTCAAAACACGTTTAGTGTGATGAGTCGATCGACCCATCATACATACGCTCATAAGATTTTCATATAGTTAAGGTCAGTGTGAGCTTATTTATAAATATTTAAATTTCAATTTTTGTGACAGTATAGAATTCTTAAGCATCCTGTGTATGTTTGTTAGCAAAATCCATTTTGTCAATTTTTTTGCAAAATGGCGACAAGTATTAAAATTAAATCACTTATAACTCAGTAGTGTTGAATTTTGTCAAAAAGGTTTTCTATACATGAAATGTTGAGAAGCCTAAAGTTCATCTAAGTAAAATATAAAAAATATATATTTTTGCTTGAAAACAAGCGATGTATCAGTTCGATCGTACCCCCATACTAGCCAGTTTGAGACTTTCGGGAAGAGTTAACGCTCTTAACTGTTTGGTTTCGAAGATAAAAATTTAAAATTTTGAGTATCGCATAGAACTAACGTGCAGCCCCTTACGTTATGTTTAAAAAAAATATATAAATTTTTTTTCAAAATGGCGGCTAATGTAAAAATTCAAAGTGTCATAACTTTGCTAAATGAAATCCTACTGAAAAATGTCTAATGCAAAAAGTGTTTGGAATTTTAATTTGCATATAAAGCAATTTTTAATTATTTTTTTTTTAATAAAACCGAGTCTTACCATATATTGACCGAGACCTCGAACGAGCTTTATGCGACTCTGCATATAGTTAACGCTCGTACGAGGTTTCTATTCAAGAAATTGACTTGAATTTTTAATACAAAATAGAGCTTTCGACTATACTTACGATACTATAAAAAAAAATTAAAAATTAAAAAATAAAAGTATTTTTTTTTCAAAACACGTTTAGTGTGATGAGTCGATCGACCCATCATACATACGCTCATAAGATTTTCAATATAGTTAAGGTCAGTGTGAGCTTATTTATAAATATTTAAATTTCAATTTTTTGTGACAGTATAGAATTCTTAAGCATCCTGTGTATGTTTGTTAGCAAAATCCATTTTGTCAATTTTTTGCAAAATGGCGACAAGTTTTAAAATTAAATCACTTATAACTCAGTAGTGTTGAATTTTGTCAAAAAGGTTTCTATACATGAAATGTTGAGAAGCCTAAAGTTCATCTAAGTAAAATATAAAAAAATATATATTTTTGCTTGAAAACAAGCGATGTATCAGTTCGATCGTACCCCCATACTAGCCATTTTGAGACTTTCGGAAGAGTTAACGCTCTTAACTGTTTGGTTTCGAAGATAAAAATTTAAATTTTGAGTATCGCATAGAACTAACGTGCAGCCCCTATACGTTATGTTTAAAAAAAATATATAAATTTTTTTTTCAAAATGGCGGCTAATGTAAAAATTCAAAGTGTCATAACTTTGCTAAATGAAATCCTACTGAAAAATGTCTAATGCAAAAAGTGTTTGGAATTTTAATTTGCATATAAAAGCAATTTTTAATTATTTTTTTTTTAATAAAAACCGAGTCTTACCATATATTGACCGAGACCTCGAACGAGCTTTTATGCGACTCTGCATATAGTTAACGCTCGTACGAGGTTTCTATTCAAGAAATTGACTTGAATTTTTAATACAAAATAGAGCTTTCGACTATACTTACGATACTATAAAAAAAAATTAAAAATTAAAAAATAAAAGTATTTTTTTTTCAAAACACGTTTAGTGTGATGAGTCGATCGACCCATCATACATACGCTCATAAGATTTTCAATATAGTTAAGGTCAGTGTGAGCTTATTTATAAATATTTAAATTTCAATTTTTGTGACAGTATAGAATTCTTAAGCATCCTGTGTATGTTTGTTAGCAAAATCCATTTTGTCAATTTTTTGCAAAATGGCGACAAGTATTAAAATTAAATCACTTATAACTCAGTAGTGTTGAATTTTGTCAAAAAGGTTTCTATACATGAAATGTTGAGAAGCCTAAAGTTCATCTAAGTAAAATATAAAAAATATATATTTTTGCTTGAAAACAAGCGATGTATCAGTTCGATCGTACCCCCATACTAGCCATTTTGAGACTTTCGGAAGAGTTAACGCTCTTAACTGTTTGGTTTCGAAGATAAAAATTTAAATTTTGAGTATCGCATAGAACTAACGTGCAGCCCCTATACGTTATGTTTAAAAAAAATATATAAATTTTTTTTTCAAAATGGCGGCTAATGTAAAAATTCAAAGTGTCATAACTTTGCTAAATGAAATCCTACTGAAAAATGTCTAATGCAAAAAGTGTTTGGAATTTTAATTTGCATATAAAAGCAATTTTTAATTATTTTTTTTTTAATAAAAACCGAGTCTTACCATATATTGACCGAGACCTCGAACGAGCTTTTATGCGACTCTGCATATAGTTAACGCTCGTACGAGGTTTCTATTCAAGAAATTGACTTGAATTTTTAATACAAAATAGAGCTTTCGACTATACTTACGATACTATAAAAAAAAATTAAAAATTAAAAAATAAAAGTATTTTTTTTTCAAAACACGTTTAGTGTGATGAGTCGATCGACCCATCATACATACGCTCATAAGATTTTCAATATAGTTAAGGTCAGTGTGAGCTTATTTATAAATATTTAAATTTCAATTTTTGTGACAGTATAGAATTCTTAAGCATCCTGTGTATGTTTGTTAGCAAAATCCATTTTGTCAATTTTTTGCAAAATGGCGACAAGTATTAAAATTAAATCACTTATAACTCAGTAGTGTTGAATTTTGTCAAAAAGGTTTCTATACATGAAATGTTGAGAAGCCTAAAGTTCATCTAAGTAAAATATAAAAAATATATATTTTTGCTTGAAAACAAGCGATGTATCAGTTCGATCGTACCCCCATACTAGCCATTTTGAGACTTTCGGAAGAGTTAACGCTCTTAACTGTTTGGTTTCGAAGATAAAAATTTAAATTTTGAGTATCGCATAGAACTAACGTGCAGCCCCTATACGTTATGTTTAAAAAAAATATATAAATTTTTTTTTCAAAATGGCGGCTAATGTAAAAATTCAAAGTGTCATAACTTTGCTAAATGAAATCCTACTGAAAAATGTCTAATGCAAAAAGTGTTTGGAATTTTAATTTGCATATAAAAGCAATTTTTAATTATTTTTTTTTTAATAAAAACCGAGTCTTACCATATATTGACCGAGACCTCGAACGAGCTTTTATGCGACTCTGCATATAGTTAACGCTCGTACGAGGTTTCTATTCAAGAAATTGACTTGAATTTTTAATACAAAATAGAGCTTTCGACTATACTTACGATACTATAAAAAAAAATTAAAAATTAAAAAATAAAAGTATTTTTTTTTCAAAACACGTTTAGTGTGATGAGTCGATCGACCCATCATACATACGCTCATAAGATTTTCAATATAGTTAAGGTCAGTGTGAGCTTATTTATAAATATTTAAATTTCAATTTTTGTGACAGTATAGAATTCTTAAGCATCCTGTGTATGTTTGTTAGCAAAATCCATTTTGTCAATTTTTTGCAAAATGGCGACAAGTATTAAAATTAAATCACTTATAACTCAGTAGTGTTGAATTTTGTCAAAAAGGTTTCTATACATGAAATGTTGAGAAGCCTAAAGTTCATCTAAGTAAAATATAAAAAATATATATTTTTGCTTGAAAACAAGCGATGTATCAGTTCGATCGTACCCCCATACTAGCCATTTTGAGACTTTCGGAAGAGTTAACGCTCTTAACTGTTTGGTTTCGAAGATAAAAATTTAAATTTTGAGTATCGCATAGAACTAACGTGCAGCCCCTATACGTTATGTTTAAAAAAAATATATAAATTTTTTTTTCAAAATGGCGGCTAATGTAAAAATTCAAAGTGTCATAACTTTGCTAAATGAAATCCTACTGAAAAATGTCTAATGCAAAAAGTGTTTGGAATTTTAATTTGCATATAAAAGCAATTTTTAATTATTTTTTTTTTAATAAAAACCGAGTCTTACCATATATTGACCGAGACCTCGAACGAGCTTTTATGCGACTCTGCATATAGTTAACGCTCGTACGAGGTTTCTATTCAAGAAATTGACTTGAATTTTTAATACAAAATAGAGCTTTCGACTATACTTACGATACTATAAAAAAAAATTAAAAATTAAAAAATAAAAGTATTTTTTTTTCAAAACACGTTTAGTGTGATGAGTCGATCGACCCATCATACATACGCTCATAAGATTTTCAATATAGTTAAGGTCAGTGTGAGCTTATTTATAAATATTTAAATTTCAATTTTTGTGACAGTATAGAATTCTTAAGCATCCTGTGTATGTTTGTTAGCAAAATCCATTTTGTCAATTTTTTGCAAAATGGCGACAAGTATTAAAATTAAATCACTTATAACTCAGTAGTGTTGAATTTTGTCAAAAAGGTTTCTATACATGAAATGTTGAGAAGCCTAAAGTTCATCTAAGTAAAATATAAAAAATATATATTTTTGCTTGAAAACAAGCGATGTATCAGTTCGATCGTACCCCCATACTAGCCATTTTGAGACTTTCGGAAGAGTTAACGCTCTTAACTGTTTGGTTTCGAAGATAAAAATTTAAATTTTGAGTATCGCATAGAACTAACGTGCAGCCCCTATACGTTATGTTTAAAAAAAATATATAAATTTTTTTTTCAAAATGGCGGCTAATGTAAAAATTCAAAGTGTCATAACTTTGCTAAATGAAATCCTACTGAAAAATGTCTAATGCAAAAAGTGTTTGGAATTTTAATTTGCATATAAAAGCAATTTTTAATTATTTTTTTTTTAATAAAAACCGAGTCTTACCATATATTGACCGAGACCTCGAACGAGCTTTTATGCGACTCTGCATATAGTTAACGCTCGTACGAGGTTTCTATTCAAGAAATTGACTTGAATTTTTAATACAAAATAGAGCTTTCGACTATACTTACGATACTATAAAAAAAAATTAAAAATTAAAAAATAAAAGTATTTTTTTTTCAAAACACGTTTAGTGTGATGAGTCGATCGACCCATCATACATACGCTCATAAGATTTTCAATATAGTTAAGGTCAGTGTGAGCTTATTTATAAATATTTAAATTTCAATTTTTGTGACAGTATAGAATTCTTAAGCATCCTGTGTATGTTTGTTAGCAAAATCCATTTTGTCAATTTTTTGCAAAATGGCGACAAGTATTAAAATTAAATCACTTATAACTCAGTAGTGTTGAATTTTGTCAAAAAGGTTTCTATACATGAAATGTTGAGAAGCCTAAAGTTCATCTAAGTAAAATATAAAAAATATATATTTTTGCTTGAAAACAAGCGATGTATCAGTTCGATCGTACCCCCATACTAGCCATTTTGAGACTTTCGGAAGAGTTAACGCTCTTAACTGTTTGGTTTCGAAGATAAAAATTTAAATTTTGAGTATCGCATAGAACTAACGTGCAGCCCCTATACGTTATGTTTAAAAAAAATATATAAATTTTTTTTTCAAAATGGCGGCTAATGTAAAAATTCAAAGTGTCATAACTTTGCTAAATGAAATCCTACTGAAAAATGTCTAATGCAAAAAGTGTTTGGAATTTTAATTTGCATATAAAAGCAATTTTTAATTATTTTTTTTTTAATAAAAACCGAGTCTTACCATATATTGACCGAGACCTCGAACGAGCTTTTATGCGACTCTGCATATAGTTAACGCTCGTACGAGGTTTCTATTCAAGAAATTGACTTGAATTTTTAATACAAAATAGAGCTTTCGACTATACTTACGATACTATAAAAAAAAATTAAAAATTAAAAAATAAAAGTATTTTTTTTTCAAAACACGTTTAGTGTGATGAGTCGATCGACCCATCATACATACGCTCATAAGATTTTCAATATAGTTAAGGTCAGTGTGAGCTTATTTATAAATATTTAAATTTCAATTTTTGTGACAGTATAGAATTCTTAAGCATCCTGTGTATGTTTGTTAGCAAAATCCATTTTGTCAATTTTTTGCAAAATGGCGACAAGTATTAAAATTAAATCACTTATAACTCAGTAGTGTTGAATTTTGTCAAAAAGGTTTCTATACATGAAATGTTGAGAAGCCTAAAGTTCATCTAAGTAAAATATAAAAAATATATATTTTTGCTTGAAAACAAGCGATGTATCAGTTCGATCGTACCCCCATACTAGCCATTTTGAGACTTTCGGAAGAGTTAACGCTCTTAACTGTTTGGTTTCGAAGATAAAAATTTAAATTTTGAGTATCGCATAGAACTAACGTGCAGCCCCTATACGTTATGTTTAAAAAAAATATATAAATTTTTTTTTCAAAATGGCGGCTAATGTAAAAATTCAAAGTGTCATAACTTTGCTAAATGAAATCCTACTGAAAAATGTCTAATGCAAAAAGTGTTTGGAATTTTAATTTGCATATAAAAGCAATTTTTAATTATTTTTTTTTTAATAAAAACCGAGTCTTACCATATATTGACCGAGACCTCGAACGAGCTTTTATGCGACTCTGCATATAGTTAACGCTCGTACGAGGTTTCTATTCAAGAAATTGACTTGAATTTTTAATACAAAATAGAGCTTTCGACTATACTTACGATACTATAAAAAAAAATTAAAAATTAAAAAATAAAAGTATTTTTTTTTCAAAACACGTTTAGTGTGATGAGTCGATCGACCCATCATACATACGCTCATAAGATTTTCAATATAGTTAAGGTCAGTGTGAGCTTATTTATAAATATTTAAATTTCAATTTTTGTGACAGTATAGAATTCTTAAGCATCCTGTGTATGTTTGTTAGCAAAATCCATTTTGTCAATTTTTTGCAAAATGGCGACAAGTATTAAAATTAAATCACTTATAACTCAGTAGTGTTGAATTTTGTCAAAAAGGTTTCTATACATGAAATGTTGAGAAGCCTAAAGTTCATCTAAGTAAAATATAAAAAATATATATTTTTGCTTGAAAACAAGCGATGTATCAGTTCGATCGTACCCCCATACTAGCCATTTTGAGACTTTCGGAAGAGTTAACGCTCTTAACTGTTTGGTTTCGAAGATAAAAATTTAAATTTTGAGTATCGCATAGAACTAACGTGCAGCCCCTATACGTTATGTTTAAAAAAAATATATAAATTTTTTTTTCAAAATGGCGGCTAATGTAAAAATTCAAAGTGTCATAACTTTGCTAAATGAAATCCTACTGAAAAATGTCTAATGCAAAAAGTGTTTGGAATTTTAATTTGCATATAAAAGCAATTTTTAATTATTTTTTTTTTAATAAAAACCGAGTCTTACCATATATTGACCGAGACCTCGAACGAGCTTTTATGCGACTCTGCATATAGTTAACGCTCGTACGAGGTTTCTATTCAAGAAATTGACTTGAATTTTTAATACAAAATAGAGCTTTCGACTATACTTACGATACTATAAAAAAAAATTAAAAATTAAAAAATAAAAGTATTTTTTTTTCAAAACACGTTTAGTGTGATGAGTCGATCGACCCATCATACATACGCTCATAAGATTTTCAATATAGTTAAGGTCAGTGTGAGCTTATTTATAAATATTTAAATTTCAATTTTTGTGACAGTATAGAATTCTTAAGCATCCTGTGTATGTTTGTTAGCAAAATCCATTTTGTCAATTTTTTGCAAAATGGCGACAAGTATTAAAATTAAATCACTTATAACTCAGTAGTGTTGAATTTTGTCAAAAAGGTTTCTATACATGAAATGTTGAGAAGCCTAAAGTTCATCTAAGTAAAATATAAAAAATATATATTTTTGCTTGAAAACAAGCGATGTATCAGTTCGATCGTACCCCCATACTAGCCATTTTGAGACTTTCGGAAGAGTTAACGCTCTTAACTGTTTGGTTTCGAAGATAAAAATTTAAATTTTGAGTATCGCATAGAACTAACGTGCAGCCCCTATACGTTATGTTTAAAAAAAATATATAAATTTTTTTTTCAAAATGGCGGCTAATGTAAAAATTCAAAGTGTCATAACTTTGCTAAATGAAATCCTACTGAAAAATGTCTAATGCAAAAAGTGTTTGGAATTTTAATTTGCATATAAAAGCAATTTTTAATTATTTTTTTTTTAATAAAAACCGAGTCTTACCATATATTGACCGAGACCTCGAACGAGCTTTTATGCGACTCTGCATATAGTTAACGCTCGTACGAGGTTTCTATTCAAGAAATTGACTTGAATTTTTAATACAAAATAGAGCTTTCGACTATACTTACGATACTATAAAAAAAAATTAAAAATTAAAAAATAAAAGTATTTTTTTTTCAAAACACGTTTAGTGTGATGAGTCGATCGACCCATCATACATACGCTCATAAGATTTTCAATATAGTTAAGGTCAGTGTGAGCTTATTTATAAATATTTAAATTTCAATTTTTGTGACAGTATAGAATTCTTAAGCATCCTGTGTATGTTTGTTAGCAAAATCCATTTTGTCAATTTTTTGCAAAATGGCGACAAGTATTAAAATTAAATCACTTATAACTCAGTAGTGTTGAATTTTGTCAAAAAGGTTTCTATACATGAAATGTTGAGAAGCCTAAAGTTCATCTAAGTAAAATATAAAAAATATATATTTTTGCTTGAAAACAAGCGATGTATCAGTTCGATCGTACCCCCATACTAGCCATTTTGAGACTTTCGGAAGAGTTAACGCTCTTAACTGTTTGGTTTCGAAGATAAAAATTTAAATTTTGAGTATCGCATAGAACTAACGTGCAGCCCCTATACGTTATGTTTAAAAAAAATATATAAATTTTTTTTTCAAAATGGCGGCTAATGTAAAAATTCAAAGTGTCATAACTTTGCTAAATGAAATCCTACTGAAAAATGTCTAATGCAAAAAGTGTTTGGAATTTTAATTTGCATATAAAAGCAATTTTTAATTATTTTTTTTTTAATAAAAACCGAGTCTTACCATATATTGACCGAGACCTCGAACGAGCTTTTATGCGACTCTGCATATAGTTAACGCTCGTACGAGGTTTCTATTCAAGAAATTGACTTGAATTTTTAATACAAAATAGAGCTTTCGACTATACTTACGATAATATAAAAAAAAATTAAAAATTAAAAAATAAAAGTATTTTTTTTTCAAAACACGTTTAGTGTGATGAGTCGATCGACCCATCATACATACGCTCATAAGATTTTCAATATAGTTAAGGTCAGTGTGAGCTTATTTATAAATATTTAAATTTCAATTTTTGTGACAGTATAGAATTCTTAAGCATCCTGTGTATGTTTGTTAGCAAAATCCATTTTGTCAATTTTTTGCAAAATGGCGACAAGTATTAAAATTAAATCACTTATAACTCAGTAGTGTTGAATTTTGTCAAAAAGGTTTCTATACATGAAATGTTGAGAAGCCTAAAGTTCATCTAAGTAAAATATAAAAAATATATATTTTTGCTTGAAAACAAGCGATGTATCAGTTCGATCGTACCCCCATACTAGCCATTTTGAGACTTTCGGAAGAGTTAACGCTCTTAACTGTTTGGTTTCGAAGATAAAAATTTAAATTTTGAGTATCGCATAGAACTAACGCGCAGCCCCTATACGTTATGTTTAAAAAAAATATATAAAATTTTTTTTCAAAATGGCGGCTAATGTAAAAATTAAAAGTGTCATAACTTTGCTAAATGAAATCCTACTGAAAAATGTCTAATGCAAAAAGTGTTTGGAATTTTAACTTGCATATAAAAGCAATTTTTAATTATTTTTTTTTTAATAAAAACCGAGTCTTACCATATATTGACCGAGACATCGAACGAGCTTTTATGCGACTCTGCATATAGTTAACGCTCGTACGAGGTTTTTATTTGAGAAATCGACTTGAATTTTTAATACAAAATAGAGCTTTCGACTATACTTACGATACTATAAAAAAAAAAATTAAAAATTAAAAAATAAAAGTATTTTTTTTTCAAAATACGCCAAGTGTCGACCCACTATACGCTCGTTCGTCAGACGTAAACTCATTTATGCGTATTAAAAATTCAAATTTTGTGACAACGTGTAAATTTAAAAATACTCGTTGACATATTTCGGCAAAATCCAATATGGCGCCCAAATTCAAAATGGCGGCCGTTTGAAGCGTTAAAACGCCCGTAACTTCGCAGGCTTGCGTCCTAGGTATGCCAAACACTGTCGATTTATTGTAGACAATATTGAGGCGCATCAGAATAAAATATAAAAAATATATATTTTTGCTTGAAAACAAGCGATGTATCAGTTCGATCGTACCCCCATACTAGCCATTTTGAGACTTTCGGAAGAGTTAACGCTCTTAACTGTTTGGTTTCGAAGATAAAAATTTAAATTTTGAGTATCGCATAGAACTAACGTGCAGCCCCTATACGTTATGTTTAAAAAAAATATATAAATTTTTTTTTCAAAATGGCGGCTAATGTAAAAATTCAAAGTGTCATAACTTTGCTAAATGAAATCCTACTGAAAAATGTCTAATGCAAAAAGTGTTTGGAATTTTAATTTGCATATAAAAGCAATTTTTAATTATTTTTTTTTTAATAAAAACCGAGTCTTACCATATATTGACCGAGACCTCGAACGAGCTTTTATGCGACTCTGCATATAGTTAACGCTCGTACGAGGTTTCTATTCAAGAAATTGACTTGAATTTTTAATACAAAATAGAGCTTTCGACTATACTTACGATACTATAAAAAAAAATTAAAAATTAAAAAATAAAAGTATTTTTTTTTCAAAACACGTTTAGTGTGATGAGTCGATCGACCCATCATACATACGCTCATAAGATTTTCAATATAGTTAAGGTCAGTGTGAGCTTATTTATAAATATTTAAATTTCAATTTTTGTGACAGTATAGAATTCTTAAGCATCCTGTGTATGTTTGTTAGCAAAATCCATTTTGTCAATTTTTTGCAAAATGGCGACAAGTATTAAAATTAAATCACTTATAACTCAGTAGTGTTGAATTTTGTCAAAAAGGTTTCTATACATGAAATGTTGAGAAGCCTAAAGTTCATCTAAGTAAAATATAAAAAATATATATTTTTGCTTGAAAACAAGCGATGTATCAGTTCGATCGTACCCCCATACTAGCCATTTTGAGACTTTCGGAAGAGTTAACGCTCTTAACTGTTTGGTTTCGAAGATAAAAATTTAAATTTTGAGTATCGCATAGAACTAACGTGCAGCCCCTATACGTTATGTTTAAAAAAAATATATAAATTTTTTTTTCAAAATGGCGGCTAATGTAAAAATTCAAAGTGTCATAACTTTGCTAAATGAAATCCTACTGAAAAATGTCTAATGCAAAAAGTGTTTGGAATTTTAATTTGCATATAAAAGCAATTTTTAATTATTTTTTTTTTAATAAAAACCGAGTCTTACCATATATTGACCGAGACCTCGAACGAGCTTTTATGCGACTCTGCATATAGTTAACGCTCGTACGAGGTTTCTATTCAAGAAATTGACTTGAATTTTTAATACAAAATAGAGCTTTCGACTATACTTACGATACTATAAAAAAAAATTAAAAATTAAAAAATAAAAGTATTTTTTTTTCAAAACACGTTTAGTGTGATGAGTCGATCGACCCATCATACATACGCTCATAAGATTTTCAATATAGTTAAGGTCAGTGTGAGCTTATTTATAAATATTTAAATTTCAATTTTTGTGACAGTATAGAATTCTTAAGCATCCTGTGTATGTTTGTTAGCAAAATCCATTTTGTCAATTTTTTGCAAAATGGCGACAAGTATTAAAATTAAATCACTTATAACTCAGTAGTGTTGAATTTTGTCAAAAAGGTTTCTATACATGAAATGTTGAGAAGCCTAAAGTTCATCTAAGTAAAATATAAAAAATATATATTTTTGCTTGAAAACAAGCGATGTATCAGTTCGATCGTACCCCCATACTAGCCATTTTGAGACTTTCGGAAGAGTTAACGCTCTTAACTGTTTGGTTTCGAAGATAAAAATTTAAATTTTGAGTATCGCATAGAACTAACGCGCAGCCCCTATACGTTATGTTTAAAAAAAATATATAAAATTTTTTTTCAAAATGGCGGCTAATGTAAAAATTCAAAGTGTCATAACTTTGCTAAATGAAATCCTACTGAAAAATGTCTAATGCAAAAAGTGTTTGGAATTTTAATTTGCATATAAAAGCAATTTTTAATTATTTTTTTTTTAATAAAAACCGAGTCTTACCATATATTGACCGAGACCTCGAACGAGCTTTTATGCGACTCTGCATATAGTTAACGCTCGTACGAGGTTTCTATTCAAGAAATTGACTTGAATTTTTAATACAAAATAGAGCTTTCGACTATACTTACGATACTATAAAAAAAAATTAAAAATTAAAAAATAAAAGTATTTTTTTTTCAAAACACGTTTAGTGTGATGAGTCGATCGACCCATCATACATACGCTCATAAGATTTTCAATATAGTTAAGGTCAGTGTGAGCTTATTTATAAATATTTAAATTTCAATTTTTGTGACAGTATAGAATTCTTAAGCATCCTGTGTATGTTTGTTAGCAAAATCCATTTTGTCAATTTTTTGCAAAATGGCGACAAGTATTAAAATTAAATCACTTATAACTCAGTAGTGTTGAATTTTGTCAAAAAGGTTTCTATACATGAAATGTTGAGAAGCCTAAAGTTCATCTAAGTAAAATATAAAAAATATATATTTTTGCTTGAAAACAAGCGATGTATCAGTTCGATCGTACCCCCATACTAGCCATTTTGAGACTTTCGGAAGAGTTAACGCTCTTAACTGTTTGGTTTCGAAGATAAAAATTTAAATTTTGAGTATCGCATAGAACTAACGTGCAGCCCCTATACGTTATGTTTAAAAAAAATATATAAATTTTTTTTTCAAAATGGCGGCTAATGTAAAAATTCAAAGTGTCATAACTTTGCTAAATGAAATCCTACTGAAAAATGTCTAATGCAAAAAGTGTTTGGAATTTTAATTTGCATATAAAAGCAATTTTTAATTATTTTTTTTTTAATAAAAACCGAGTCTTACCATATATTGACCGAGACCTCGAACGAGCTTTTATGCGACTCTGCATATAGTTAACGCTCGTACGAGGTTTCTATTCAAGAAATTGACTTGAATTTTTAATACAAAATAGAGCTTTCGACTATACTTACGATACTATAAAAAAAAATTAAAAATTAAAAAATAAAAGTATTTTTTTTTCAAAACACGTTTAGTGTGATGAGTCGATCGACCCATCATACATACGCTCATAAGATTTTCAATATAGTTAAGGTCAGTGTGAGCTTATTTATAAATATTTAAATTTCAATTTTTGTGACAGTATAGAATTCTTAAGCATCCTGTGTATGTTTGTTAGCAAAATCCATTTTGTCAATTTTTTGCAAAATGGCGACAAGTATTAAAATTAAATCACTTATAACTCAGTAGTGTTGAATTTTGTCAAAAAGGTTTCTATACATGAAATGTTGAGAAGCCTAAAGTTCATCTAAGTAAAATATAAAAAATATATATTTTTGCTTGAAAACAAGCGATGTATCAGTTCGATCGTACCCCCATACTAGCCATTTTGAGACTTTCGGAAGAGTTAACGCTCTTAACTGTTTGGTTTCGAAGATAAAAATTTAAATTTTGAGTATCGCATAGAACTAACGTGCAGCCCCTATACGTTATGTTTAAAAAAAATATATAAATTTTTTTTTCAAAATGGCGGCTAATGTAAAAATTCAAAGTGTCATAACTTTGCTAAATGAAATCCTACTGAAAAATGTCTAATGCAAAAAGTGTTTGGAATTTTAATTTGCATATAAAAGCAATTTTTAATTATTTTTTTTTTAATAAAAACCGAGTCTTACCATATATTGACCGAGACCTCGAACGAGCTTTTATGCGACTCTGCATATAGTTAACGCTCGTACGAGGTTTCTATTCAAGAAATTGACTTGAATTTTTAATACAAAATAGAGCTTTCGACTATACTTACGATACTATAAAAAAAAATTAAAAATTAAAAAATAAAAGTATTTTTTTTTCAAAACACGTTTAGTGTGATGAGTCGATCGACCCATCATACATACGCTCATAAGATTTTCAATATAGTTAAGGTCAGTGTGAGCTTATTTATAAATATTTAAATTTCAATTTTTGTGACAGTATAGAATTCTTAAGCATCCTGTGTATGTTTGTTAGCAAAATCCATTTTGTCAATTTTTTGCAAAATGGCGACAAGTATTAAAATTAAATCACTTATAACTCAGTAGTGTTGAATTTTGTCAAAAAGGTTTCTATACATGAAATGTTGAGAAGCCTAAAGTTCATCTAAGTAAAATATAAAAAATATATATTTTTGCTTGAAAACAAGCGATGTATCAGTTCGATCGTACCCCCATACTAGCCATTTTGAGACTTTCGGAAGAGTTAACGCTCTTAACTGTTTGGTTTCGAAGATAAAAATTTAAATTTTGAGTATCGCATAGAACTAACGTGCAGCCCCTATACGTTATGTTTAAAAAAAATATATAAATTTTTTTTTCAAAATGGCGGCTAATGTAAAAATTCAAAGTGTCATAACTTTGCTAAATGAAATCCTACTGAAAAATGTCTAATGCAAAAAGTGTTTGGAATTTTAATTTGCATATAAAAGCAATTTTTAATTATTTTTTTTTTAATAAAAACCGAGTCTTACCATATATTGACCGAGACCTCGAACGAGCTTTTATGCGACTCTGCATATAGTTAACGCTCGTACGAGGTTTCTATTCAAGAAATTGACTTGAATTTTTAATACAAAATAGAGCTTTCGACTATACTTACGATACTATAAAAAAAAATTAAAAATTAAAAAATAAAAGTATTTTTTTTTCAAAACACGTTTAGTGTGATGAGTCGATCGACCCATCATACATACGCTCATAAGATTTTCAATATAGTTAAGGTCAGTGTGAGCTTATTTATAAATATTTAAATTTCAATTTTTGTGACAGTATAGAATTCTTAAGCATCCTGTGTATGTTTGTTAGCAAAATCCATTTTGTCAATTTTTTGCAAAATGGCGACAAGTATTAAAATTAAATCACTTATAACTCAGTAGTGTTGAATTTTGTCAAAAAGGTTTCTATACATGAAATGTTGAGAAGCCTAAAGTTCATCTAAGTAAAATATAAAAAATATATATTTTTGCTTGAAAACAAGCGATGTATCAGTTCGATCGTACCCCCATACTAGCCATTTTGAGACTTTCGGAAGAGTTAACGCTCTTAACTGTTTGGTTTCGAAGATAAAAATTTAAATTTTGAGTATCGCATAGAACTAACGTGCAGCCCCTATACGTTATGTTTAAAAAAAATATATAAATTTTTTTTTCAAAATGGCGGCTAATGTAAAAATTCAAAGTGTCATAACTTTGCTAAATGAAATCCTACTGAAAAATGTCTAATGCAAAAAGTGTTTGGAATTTTAATTTGCATATAAAAGCAATTTTTAATTATTTTTTTTTTAATAAAAACCGAGTCTTACCATATATTGACCGAGACCTCGAACGAGCTTTTATGCGACTCTGCATATAGTTAACGCTCGTACGAGGTTTCTATTCAAGAAATTGACTTGAATTTTTAATACAAAATAGAGCTTTCGACTATACTTACGATACTATAAAAAAAAATTAAAAATTAAAAAATAAAAGTATTTTTTTTTCAAAACACGTTTAGTGTGATGAGTCGATCGACCCATCATACATACGCTCATAAGATTTTCAATATAGTTAAGGTCAGTGTGAGCTTATTTATAAATATTTAAATTTCAATTTTTGTGACAGTATAGAATTCTTAAGCATCCTGTGTATGTTTGTTAGCAAAATCCATTTTGTCAATTTTTTGCAAAATGGCGACAAGTATTAAAATTAAATCACTTATAACTCAGTAGTGTTGAATTTTGTCAAAAAGGTTTCTATACATGAAATGTTGAGAAGCCTAAAGTTCATCTAAGTAAAATATAAAAAATATATATTTTTGCTTGAAAACAAGCGATGTATCAGTTCGATCGTACCCCCATACTAGCCATTTTGAGACTTTCGGAAGAGTTAACGCTCTTAACTGTTTGGTTTCGAAGATAAAAATTTAAATTTTGAGTATCGCATAGAACTAACGCGCAGCCCCTATACGTTATGTTTAAAAAAAATATATAAAATTTTTTTTCAAAATGGCGGCTAATGTAAAAATTCAAAGTGTCATAACTTTGCTAAATGAAATCCTACTGAAAAATGTCTAATGCAAAAAGTGTTTGGAATTTTAATTTGCATATAAAAGCAATTTTTAATTATTTTTTTTTTAATAAAAACCGAGTCTTACCATATATTGACCGAGACCTCGAACGAGCTTTTATGCGACTCTGCATATAGTTAACGCTCGTACGAGGTTTCTATTCAAGAAATTGACTTGAATTTTTAATACAAAATAGAGCTTTCGACTATACTTACGATACTATAAAAAAAAATTAAAAATTAAAAAATAAAAGTATTTTTTTTTCAAAACACGTTTAGTGTGATGAGTCGATCGACCCATCATACATACGCTCATAAGATTTTCAATATAGTTAAGGTCAGTGTGAGCTTATTTATAAATATTTAAATTTCAATTTTTGTGACAGTATAGAATTCTTAAGCATCCTGTGTATGTTTGTTAGCAAAATCCATTTTGTCAATTTTTTGCAAAATGGCGACAAGTATTAAAATTAAATCACTTATAACTCAGTAGTGTTGAATTTTGTCAAAAAGGTTTCTATACATGAAATGTTGAGAAGCCTAAAGTTCATCTAAGTAAAATATAAAAAATATATATTTTTGCTTGAAAACAAGCGATGTATCAGTTCGATCGTACCCCCATACTAGCCATTTTGAGACTTTCGGAAGAGTTAACGCTCTTAACTGTTTGGTTTCGAAGATAAAAATTTAAATTTTGAGTATCGCATAGAACTAACGTGCAGCCCCTATACGTTATGTTTAAAAAAAATATATAAATTTTTTTTTCAAAATGGCGGCTAATGTAAAAATTCAAAGTGTCATAACTTTGCTAAATGAAATCCTACTGAAAAATGTCTAATGCAAAAAGTGTTTGGAATTTTAATTTGCATATAAAAGCAATTTTTAATTATTTTTTTTTTAATAAAAACCGAGTCTTACCATATATTGACCGAGACCTCGAACGAGCTTTTATGCGACTCTGCATATAGTTAACGCTCGTACGAGGTTTCTATTCAAGAAATTGACTTGAATTTTTAATACAAAATAGAGCTTTCGACTATACTTACGATACTATAAAAAAAAATTAAAAATTAAAAAATAAAAGTATTTTTTTTTCAAAACACGTTTAGTGTGATGAGTCGATCGACCCATCATACATACGCTCATAAGATTTTCAATATAGTTAAGGTCAGTGTGAGCTTATTTATAAATATTTAAATTTCAATTTTTGTGACAGTATAGAATTCTTAAGCATCCTGTGTATGTTTGTTAGCAAAATCCATTTTGTCAATTTTTTGCAAAATGGCGACAAGTATTAAAATTAAATCACTTATAACTCAGTAGTGTTGAATTTTGTCAAAAAGGTTTCTATACATGAAATGTTGAGAAGCCTAAAGTTCATCTAAGTAAAATATAAAAAATATATATTTTTGCTTGAAAACAAGCGATGTATCAGTTCGATCGTACCCCCATACTAGCCATTTTGAGACTTTCGGAAGAGTTAACGCTCTTAACTGTTTGGTTTCGAAGATAAAAATTTAAATTTTGAGTATCGCATAGAACTAACGTGCAGCCCCTATACGTTATGTTTAAAAAAAATATATAAATTTTTTTTTCAAAATGGCGGCTAATGTAAAAATTCAAAGTGTCATAACTTTGCTAAATGAAATCCTACTGAAAAATGTCTAATGCAAAAAGTGTTTGGAATTTTAATTTGCATATAAAAGCAATTTTTAATTATTTTTTTTTTAATAAAAACCGAGTCTTACCATATATTGACCGAGACCTCGAACGAGCTTTTATGCGACTCTGCATATAGTTAACGCTCGTACGAGGTTTCTATTCAAGAAATTGACTTGAATTTTTAATACAAAATAGAGCTTTCGACTATACTTACGATACTATAAAAAAAAATTAAAAATTAAAAAATAAAAGTATTTTTTTTTCAAAACACGTTTAGTGTGATGAGTCGATCGACCCATCATACATACGCTCATAAGATTTTCAATATAGTTAAGGTCAGTGTGAGCTTATTTATAAATATTTAAATTTCAATTTTTGTGACAGTATAGAATTCTTAAGCATCCTGTGTATGTTTGTTAGCAAAATCCATTTTGTCAATTTTTTGCAAAATGGCGACAAGTATTAAAATTAAATCACTTATAACTCAGTAGTGTTGAATTTTGTCAAAAAGGTTTCTATACATGAAATGTTGAGAAGCCTAAAGTTCATCTAAGTAAAATATAAAAAATATATATTTTTGCTTGAAAACAAGCGATGTATCAGTTCGATCGTACCCCCATACTAGCCATTTTGAGACTTTCGGAAGAGTTAACGCTCTTAACTGTTTGGTTTCGAAGATAAAAATTTAAATTTTGAGTATCGCATAGAACTAACGCGCAGCCCCTATACGTTATGTTTAAAAAAAATATATAAAATTTTTTTTCAAAATGGCGGCTAATGTAAAAATTCAAAGTGTCATAACTTTGCTAAATGAAATCCTACTGAAAAATGTCTAATGCAAAAAGTGTTTGGAATTTTAATTTGCATATAAAAGCAATTTTTAATTATTTTTTTTTTAATAAAAACCGAGTCTTACCATATATTGACCGAGACCTCGAACGAGCTTTTATGCGACTCTGCATATAGTTAACGCTCGTACGAGGTTTCTATTCAAGAAATTGACTTGAATTTTTAATACAAAATAGAGCTTTCGACTATACTTACGATACTATAAAAAAAAATTAAAAATTAAAAAATAAAAGTATTTTTTTTTCAAAACACGTTTAGTGTGATGAGTCGATCGACCCATCATACATACGCTCATAAGATTTTCAATATAGTTAAGGTCAGTGTGAGCTTATTTATAAATATTTAAATTTCAATTTTTGTGACAGTATAGAATTCTTAAGCATCCTGTGTATGTTTGTTAGCAAAATCCATTTTGTCAATTTTTTGCAAAATGGCGACAAGTATTAAAATTAAATCACTTATAACTCAGTAGTGTTGAATTTTGTCAAAAAGGTTTCTATACATGAAATGTTGAGAAGCCTAAAGTTCATCTAAGTAAAATATAAAAAATATATATTTTTGCTTGAAAACAAGCGATGTATCAGTTCGATCGTACCCCCATACTAGCCATTTTGAGACTTTCGGAAGAGTTAACGCTCTTAACTGTTTGGTTTCGAAGATAAAAATTTAAATTTTGAGTATCGCATAGAACTAACGTGCAGCCCCTATACGTTATGTTTAAAAAAAATATATAAATTTTTTTTTCAAAATGGCGGCTAATGTAAAAATTCAAAGTGTCATAACTTTGCTAAATGAAATCCTACTGAAAAATGTCTAATGCAAAAAGTGTTTGGAATTTTAATTTGCATATAAAAGCAATTTTTAATTATTTTTTTTTTAATAAAAACCGAGTCTTACCATATATTGACCGAGACCTCGAACGAGCTTTTATGCGACTCTGCATATAGTTAACGCTCGTACGAGGTTTCTATTCAAGAAATTGACTTGAATTTTTAATACAAAATAGAGCTTTCGACTATACTTACGATACTATAAAAAAAAATTAAAAATTAAAAAATAAAAGTATTTTTTTTTCAAAACACGTTTAGTGTGATGAGTCGATCGACCCATCATACATACGCTCATAAGATTTTCAATATAGTTAAGGTCAGTGTGAGCTTATTTATAAATATTTAAATTTCAATTTTTGTGACAGTATAGAATTCTTAAGCATCCTGTGTATGTTTGTTAGCAAAATCCATTTTGTCAATTTTTTGCAAAATGGCGACAAGTATTAAAATTAAATCACTTATAACTCAGTAGTGTTGAATTTTGTCAAAAAGGTTTCTATACATGAAATGTTGAGAAGCCTAAAGTTCATCTAAGTAAAATATAAAAAATATATATTTTTGCTTGAAAACAAGCGATGTATCAGTTCGATCGTACCCCCATACTAGCCATTTTGAGACTTTCGGAAGAGTTAACGCTCTTAACTGTTTGGTTTCGAAGATAAAAATTTAAATTTTGAGTATCGCATAGAACTAACGTGCAGCCCCTATACGTTATGTTTAAAAAAAATATATAAATTTTTTTTTCAAAATGGCGGCTAATGTAAAAATTCAAAGTGTCATAACTTTGCTAAATGAAATCCTACTGAAAAATGTCTAATGCAAAAAGTGTTTGGAATTTTAATTTGCATATAAAAGCAATTTTTAATTATTTTTTTTTTAATAAAAACCGAGTCTTACCATATATTGACCGAGACCTCGAACGAGCTTTTATGCGACTCTGCATATAGTTAACGCTCGTACGAGGTTTCTATTCAAGAAATTGACTTGAATTTTTAATACAAAATAGAGCTTTCGACTATACTTACGATACTATAAAAAAAAATTAAAAATTAAAAAATAAAAGTATTTTTTTTTCAAAACACGTTTAGTGTGATGAGTCGATCGACCCATCATACATACGCTCATAAGATTTTCAATATAGTTAAGGTCAGTGTGAGCTTATTTATAAATATTTAAATTTCAATTTTTGTGACAGTATAGAATTCTTAAGCATCCTGTGTATGTTTGTTAGCAAAATCCATTTTGTCAATTTTTTGCAAAATGGCGACAAGTATTAAAATTAAATCACTTATAACTCAGTAGTGTTGAATTTTGTCAAAAAGGTTTCTATACATGAAATGTTGAGAAGCCTAAAGTTCATCTAAGTAAAATATAAAAAATATATATTTTTGCTTGAAAACAAGCGATGTATCAGTTCGATCGTACCCCCATACTAGCCATTTTGAGACTTTCGGAAGAGTTAACGCTCTTAACTGTTTGGTTTCGAAGATAAAAATTTAAATTTTGAGTATCGCATAGAACTAACGCGCAGCCCCTATACGTTATGTTTAAAAAAAATATATAAAATTTTTTTTCAAAATGGCGGCTAATGTAAAAATTCAAAGTGTCATAACTTTGCTAAATGAAATCCTACTGAAAAATGTCTAATGCAAAAAGTGTTTGGAATTTTAATTTGCATATAAAAGCAATTTTTAATTATTTTTTTTTTAATAAAAACCGAGTCTTACCATATATTGACCGAGACCTCGAACGAGCTTTTATGCGACTCTGCATATAGTTAACGCTCGTACGAGGTTTCTATTCAAGAAATTGACTTGAATTTTTAATACAAAATAGAGCTTTCGACTATACTTACGATACTATAAAAAAAAATTAAAAATTAAAAAATAAAAGTATTTTTTTTTCAAAACACGTTTAGTGTGATGAGTCGATCGACCCATCATACATACGCTCATAAGATTTTCAATATAGTTAAGGTCAGTGTGAGCTTATTTATAAATATTTAAATTTCAATTTTTGTGACAGTATAGAATTCTTAAGCATCCTGTGTATGTTTGTTAGCAAAATCCATTTTGTCAATTTTTTTCAAAATGGCGACAAGTATTAAAATTAAATCACTTATAACTCAGTAGTGTTGAATTTTGTCAAAAAGGTTTCTATACATGAAATGTTGAGAAGCCTAAAGTTCATCTAAGTAAAATATAAAAAATATATATTTTTGCTTGAAAACAAGCGATGTATCAGTTCGATCGTACCCCCATACTAGCCATTTTGAGACTTTCGGAAGAGTTAACGCTCTTAACTGTTTGGTTTCGAAGATAAAAATTTAAATTTTGAGTATCGCATAGAACTAACGTGCAGCCCCTATACGTTATGTTTAAAAAAAATATATAAATTTTTTTTTCAAAATGGCGGCTAATGTAAAAATTCAAAGTGTCATAACTTTGCTAAATGAAATCCTACTGAAAAATGTCTAATGCAAAAAGTGTTTGGAATTTTAATTTGCATATAAAAGCAATTTTTAATTATTTTTTTTTTAATAAAAACCGAGTCTTACCATATATTGACCGAGACCTCGAACGAGCTTTTATGCGACTCTGCATATAGTTAACGCTCGTACGAGGTTTCTATTCAAGAAATTGACTTGAATTTTTAATACAAAATAGAGCTTTCGACTATACTTACGATACTATAAAAAAAAATTAAAAATTAAAAAATAAAAGTATTTTTTTTTCAAAACACGTTTAGTGTGATGAGTCGATCGACCCATCATACATACGCTCATAAGATTTTCAATATAGTTAAGGTCAGTGTGAGCTTATTTATAAATATTTAAATTTCAATTTTTGTGACAGTATAGAATTCTTAAGCATCCTGTGTATGTTTGTTAGCAAAATCCATTTTGTCAATTTTTTGCAAAATGGCGACAAGTATTAAAATTAAATCACTTATAACTCAGTAGTGTTGAATTTTGTCAAAAAGGTTTCTATACATGAAATGTTGAGAAGCCTAAAGTTCATCTAAGTAAAATATAAAAAATATATATTTTTGCTTGAAAACAAGCGATGTATCAGTTCGATCGTACCCCCATACTAGCCATTTTGAGACTTTCGGAAGAGTTAACGCTCTTAACTGTTTGGTTTCGAAGATAAAAATTTAAATTTTGAGTATCGCATAGAACTAACGTGCAGCCCCTATACGTTATGTTTAAAAAAAATATATAAATTTTTTTTTCAAAATGGCGGCTAATGTAAAAATTCAAAGTGTCATAACTTTGCTAAATGAAATCCTACTGAAAAATGTCTAATGCAAAAAGTGTTTGGAATTTTAATTTGCATATAAAAGCAATTTTTAATTATTTTTTTTTTAATAAAAACCGAGTCTTACCATATATTGACCGAGACCTCGAACGAGCTTTTATGCGACTCTGCATATAGTTAACGCTCGTACGAGGTTTCTATTCAAGAAATTGACTTGAATTTTTAATACAAAATAGAGCTTTCGACTATACTTACGATACTATAAAAAAAAATTAAAAATTAAAAAATAAAAGTATTTTTTTTTCAAAACACGTTTAGTGTGATGAGTCGATCGACCCATCATACATACGCTCATAAGATTTTCAATATAGTTAAGGTCAGTGTGAGCTTATTTATAAATATTTAAATTTCAATTTTTGTGACAGTATAGAATTCTTAAGCATCCTGTGTATGTTTGTTAGCAAAATCCATTTTGTCAATTTTTTGCAAAATGGCGACAAGTATTAAAATTAAATCACTTATAACTCAGTAGTGTTGAATTTTGTCAAAAAGGTTTCTATACATGAAATGTTGAGAAGCCTAAAGTTCATCTAAGTAAAATATAAAAAATATATATTTTTGCTTGAAAACAAGCGATGTATCAGTTCGATCGTACCCCCATACTAGCCATTTTGAGACTTTCGGAAGAGTTAACGCTCTTAACTGTTTGGTTTCGAAGATAAAAATTTAAATTTTGAGTATCGCATAGAACTAACGCGCAGCCCCTATACGTTATGTTTAAAAAAAATATATAAAATTTTTTTTCAAAATGGCGGCTAATGTAAAAATTCAAAGTGTCATAACTTTGCTAAATGAAATCCTACTGAAAAATGTCTAATGCAAAAAGTGTTTGGAATTTTAATTTGCATATAAAAGCAATTTTTAATTATTTTTTTTTTAATAAAAACCGAGTCTTACCATATATTGACCGAGACCTCGAACGAGCTTTTATGCGACTCTGCATATAGTTAACGCTCGTACGAGGTTTCTATTCAAGAAATTGACTTGAATTTTTAATACAAAATAGAGCTTTCGACTATACTTACGATAATATAAAAAAAAATTAAAAATTAAAAAATAAAAGTATTTTTTTTTCAAAACACGTTTAGTGTGATGAGTCGATCGACCCATCATACATACGCTCATAAGATTTTCAATATAGTTAAGGTCAGTGTGAGCTTATTTATAAATATTTAAATTTCAATTTTTGTGACAGTATAGAATTCTTAAGCATCCTGTGTATGTTTGTTAGCAAAATCCATTTTGTCAATTTTTTGCAAAATGGCGACAAGTATTAAAATTAAATCACTTATAACTCAGTAGTGTTGAATTTTGTCAAAAAGGTTTCTATACATGAAATGTTGAGAAGCCTAAAGTTCATCTAAGTAAAATATAAAAAATATATATTTTTGCTTGAAAACAAGCGATGTATCAGTTCGATCGTACCCCCATACTAGCCATTTTGAGACTTTCGGAAGAGTTAACGCTCTTAACTGTTTGGTTTCGAAGATAAAAATTTAAATTTTGAGTATCGCATAGAACTAACGCGCAGCCCCTATACGTTATGTTTAAAAAAAATATATAAAATTTTTTTTCAAAATGGCGGCTAATGTAAAAATTAAAAGTGTCATAACTTTGCTAAATGAAATCCTACTGAAAAATGTCTAATGCAAAAAGTGTTTGGAATTTTAACTTGCATATAAAAGCAATTTTTAATTATTTTTTTTTTAATAAAAACCGAGTCTTACCATATATTGACCGAGACATCGAACGAGCTTTTATGCGACTCTGCATATAGTTAACGCTCGTACGAGGTTTTTATTTGAGAAATCGACTTGAATTTTTAATACAAAATAGAGCTTTCGACTATACTTACGATACTATAAAAAAAAAAATTAAAAATTAAAAAATAAAAGTATTTTTTTTTCAAAATACGCCAAGTGTCGACCCACTATACGCTCGTTCGTCAGACGTAAACTCATTTATGCGTATTAAAAATTCAAATTTTGTGACAACGTGTAAATTTAAAAATACTCGTTGACATATTTCGGCAAAATCCAATATGGCGCCCAAATTCAAAATGGCGGCCGTTTGAAGCGTTAAAACGCCCGTAACTTCGCAGGCTTGCGTCCTAGGTATGCCAAACACTGTCGATTTATTGTAGACGATATCGAGGCGCATCAGAATAAAATATAAAAAATATATATTTTTGCTTGAAAACAAGCGATGTATCAGTTCGATCGTACCCCCATACTAGCCATTTTGAGACTTTCGGAAGAGTTAACGCTCTTAACTGTTTGGTTTCGAAGATAAAAATTTAAATTTTGAGTATCGCATAGAACTAACGTGCAGCCCCTATACGTTATGTTTAAAAAAAATATATAAATTTTTTTTTCAAAATGGCGGCTAATGTAAAAATTCAAAGTGTCATAACTTTGCTAAATGAAATCCTACTGAAAAATGTCTAATGCAAAAAGTGTTTGGAATTTTAATTTGCATATAAAAGCAATTTTTAATTATTTTTTTTTTAATAAAAACCGAGTCTTACCATATATTGACCGAGACCTCGAACGAGCTTTTATGCGACTCTGCATATAGTTAACGCTCGTACGAGGTTTCTATTCAAGAAATTGACTTGAATTTTTAATACAAAATAGAGCTTTCGACTATACTTACGATACTATAAAAAAAAATTAAAAATTAAAAAATAAAAGTATTTTTTTTTCAAAACACGTTTAGTGTGATGAGTCGATCGACCCATCATACATACGCTCATAAGATTTTCAATATAGTTAAGGTCAGTGTGAGCTTATTTATAAATATTTAAATTTCAATTTTTGTGACAGTATAGAATTCTTAAGCATCCTGTGTATGTTTGTTAGCAAAATCCATTTTGTCAATTTTTTGCAAAATGGCGACAAGTATTAAAATTAAATCACTTATAACTCAGTAGTGTTGAATTTTGTCAAAAAGGTTTCTATACATGAAATGTTGAGAAGCCTAAAGTTCATCTAAGTAAAATATAAAAAATATATATTTTTGCTTGAAAACAAGCGATGTATCAGTTCGATCGTACCCCCATACTAGCCATTTTGAGACTTTCGGAAGAGTTAACGCTCTTAACTGTTTGGTTTCGAAGATAAAAATTTAAATTTTGAGTATCGCATAGAACTAACGTGCAGCCCCTATACGTTATGTTTAAAAAAAATATATAAATTTTTTTTTCAAAATGGCGGCTAATGTAAAAATTCAAAGTGTCATAACTTTGCTAAATGAAATCCTACTGAAAAATGTCTAATGCAAAAAGTGTTTGGAATTTTAATTTGCATATAAAAGCAATTTTTAATTATTTTTTTTTTAATAAAAACCGAGTCTTACCATATATTGACCGAGACCTCGAACGAGCTTTTATGCGACTCTGCATATAGTTAACGCTCGTACGAGGTTTCTATTCAAGAAATTGACTTGAATTTTTAATACAAAATAGAGCTTTCGACTATACTTACGATACTATAAAAAAAAATTAAAAATTAAAAAATAAAAGTATTTTTTTTTCAAAACACGTTTAGTGTGATGAGTCGATCGACCCATCATACATACGCTCATAAGATTTTCAATATAGTTAAGGTCAGTGTGAGCTTATTTATAAATATTTAAATTTCAATTTTTGTGACAGTATAGAATTCTTAAGCATCCTGTGTATGTTTGTTAGCAAAATCCATTTTGTCAATTTTTTGCAAAATGGCGACAAGTATTAAAATTAAATCACTTATAACTCAGTAGTGTTGAATTTTGTCAAAAAGGTTTCTATACATGAAATGTTGAGAAGCCTAAAGTTCATCTAAGTAAAATATAAAAAATATATATTTTTGCTTGAAAACAAGCGATGTATCAGTTCGATCGTACCCCCATACTAGCCATTTTGAGACTTTCGGAAGAGTTAACGCTCTTAACTGTTTGGTTTCGAAGATAAAAATTTAAATTTTGAGTATCGCATAGAACTAACGTGCAGCCCCTATACGTTATGTTTAAAAAAAATATATAAATTTTTTTTTCAAAATGGCGGCTAATGTAAAAATTCAAAGTGTCATAACTTTGCTAAATGAAATCCTACTGAAAAATGTCTAATGCAAAAAGTGTTTGGAATTTTAATTTGCATATAAAAGCAATTTTTAATTATTTTTTTTTTAATAAAAACCGAGTCTTACCATATATTGACCGAGACCTCGAACGAGCTTTTATGCGACTCTGCATATAGTTAACGCTCGTACGAGGTTTCTATTCAAGAAATTGACTTGAATTTTTAATACAAAATAGAGCTTTCGACTATACTTACGATACTATAAAAAAAAATTAAAAATTAAAAAATAAAAGTATTTTTTTTTCAAAACACGTTTAGTGTGATGAGTCGATCGACCCATCATACATACGCTCATAAGATTTTCAATATAGTTAAGGTCAGTGTGAGCTTATTTATAAATATTTAAATTTCAATTTTTGTGACAGTATAGAATTCTTAAGCATCCTGTGTATGTTTGTTAGCAAAATCCATTTTGTCAATTTTTTGCAAAATGGCGACAAGTATTAAAATTAAATCACTTATAACTCAGTAGTGTTGAATTTTGTCAAAAAGGTTTCTATACATGAAATGTTGAGAAGCCTAAAGTTCATCTAAGTAAAATATAAAAAATATATATTTTTGCTTGAAAACAAGCGATGTATCAGTTCGATCGTACCCCCATACTAGCCATTTTGAGACTTTCGGAAGAGTTAACGCTCTTAACTGTTTGGTTTCGAAGATAAAAATTTAAATTTTGAGTATCGCATAGAACTAACGCGCAGCCCCTATACGTTATGTTTAAAAAAAATATATAAAATTTTTTTTCAAAATGGCGGCTAATGTAAAAATTCAAAGTGTCATAACTTTGCTAAATGAAATCCTACTGAAAAATGTCTAATGCAAAAAGTGTTTGGAATTTTAATTTGCATATAAAAGCAATTTTTAATTATTTTTTTTTTAATAAAAACCGAGTCTTACCATATATTGACCGAGACCTCGAACGAGCTTTTATGCGACTCTGCATATAGTTAACGCTCGTACGAGGTTTCTATTCAAGAAATTGACTTGAATTTTTAATACAAAATAGAGCTTTCGACTATACTTACGATAATATAAAAAAAAATTAAAAATTAAAAAATAAAAGTATTTTTTTTTCAAAACACGTTTAGTGTGATGAGTCGATCGACCCATCATACATACGCTCATAAGATTTTCAATATAGTTAAGGTCAGTGTGAGCTTATTTATAAATATTTAAATTTCAATTTTTGTGACAGTATAGAATTCTTAAGCATCCTGTGTATGTTTGTTAGCAAAATCCATTTTGTCAATTTTTTGCAAAATGGCGACAAGTATTAAAATTAAATCACTTATAACTCAGTAGTGTTGAATTTTGTCAAAAAGGTTTCTATACATGAAATGTTGAGAAGCCTAAAGTTCATCTAAGTAAAATATAAAAAATATATATTTTTGCTTGAAAACAAGCGATGTATCAGTTCGATCGTACCCCCATACTAGCCATTTTGAGACTTTCGGAAGAGTTAACGCTCTTAACTGTTTGGTTTCGAAGATAAAAATTTAAATTTTGAGTATCGCATAGAACTAACGCGCAGCCCCTATACGTTATGTTTAAAAAAAATATATAAAATTTTTTTTCAAAATGGCGGCTAATGTAAAAATTAAAAGTGTCATAACTTTGCTAAATGAAATCCTACTGAAAAATGTCTAATGCAAAAAGTGTTTGGAATTTTAACTTGCATATAAAAGCAATTTTTAATTATTTTTTTTTTAATAAAAACCGAGTCTTACCATATATTGACCGAGACATCGAACGAGCTTTTATGCGACTCTGCATATAGTTAACGCTCGTACGAGGTTTTTATTTGAGAAATCGACTTGAATTTTTAATACAAAATAGAGCTTTCGACTATACTTACGATACTATAAAAAAAAAAATTAAAAATTAAAAAATAAAAGTATTTTTTTTTCAAAATACGCCAAGTGTCGACCCACTATACGCTCGTTCGTCAGACGTAAACTCATTTATGCGTATTAAAAATTCAAATTTTGTGACAACGTGTAAATTTAAAAATACTCGTTGACATATTTCGGCAAAATCCAATATGGCGCCCAAATTCAAAATGGCGGCCGTTTGAAGCGTTAAAACGCCCGTAACTTCGCAGGCTTGCGTCCTAGGTATGCCAAACACTGTCGATTTATTGTAGACGATATCGAGGCGCATCAGAATAAAATATAAAAAATATATATTTTTGCTTGAAAACAAGCGATGTATCAGTTCGATCGTACCCCCATACTAGCCATTTTGAGACTTTCGGAAGAGTTAACGCTCTTAACTGTTTGGTTTCGAAGATAAAAATTTAAATTTTGAGTATCGCATAGAACTAACGTGCAGCCCCTATACGTTATGTTTAAAAAAAATATATAAATTTTTTTTTCAAAATGGCGGCTAATGTAAAAATTCAAAGTGTCATAACTTTGCTAAATGAAATCCTACTGAAAAATGTCTAATGCAAAAAGTGTTTGGAATTTTAATTTGCATATAAAAGCAATTTTTAATTATTTTTTTTTTAATAAAAACCGAGTCTTACCATATATTGACCGAGACCTCGAACGAGCTTTTATGCGACTCTGCATATAGTTAACGCTCGTACGAGGTTTCTATTCAAGAAATTGACTTGAATTTTTAATACAAAATAGAGCTTTCGACTATACTTACGATACTATAAAAAAAAATTAAAAATTAAAAAATAAAAGTATTTTTTTTTCAAAACACGTTTAGTGTGATGAGTCGATCGACCCATCATACATACGCTCATAAGATTTTCAATATAGTTAAGGTCAGTGTGAGCTTATTTATAAATATTTAAATTTCAATTTTTGTGACAGTATAGAATTCTTAAGCATCCTGTGTATGTTTGTTAGCAAAATCCATTTTGTCAATTTTTTGCAAAATGGCGACAAGTATTAAAATTAAATCACTTATAACTCAGTAGTGTTGAATTTTGTCAAAAAGGTTTCTATACATGAAATGTTGAGAAGCCTAAAGTTCATCTAAGTAAAATATAAAAAATATATATTTTTGCTTGAAAACAAGCGATGTATCAGTTCGATCGTACCCCCATACTAGCCATTTTGAGACTTTCGGAAGAGTTAACGCTCTTAACTGTTTGGTTTCGAAGATAAAAATTTAAATTTTGAGTATCGCATAGAACTAACGTGCAGCCCCTATACGTTATGTTTAAAAAAAATATATAAATTTTTTTTTCAAAATGGCGGCTAATGTAAAAATTCAAAGTGTCATAACTTTGCTAAATGAAATCCTACTGAAAAATGTCTAATGCAAAAAGTGTTTGGAATTTTAATTTGCATATAAAAGCAATTTTTAATTATTTTTTTTTTAATAAAAACCGAGTCTTACCATATATTGACCGAGACCTCGAACGAGCTTTTATGCGACTCTGCATATAGTTAACGCTCGTACGAGGTTTCTATTCAAGAAATTGACTTGAATTTTTAATACAAAATAGAGCTTTCGACTATACTTACGATACTATAAAAAAAAATTAAAAATTAAAAAATAAAAGTATTTTTTTTTCAAAACACGTTTAGTGTGATGAGTCGATCGACCCATCATACATACGCTCATAAGATTTTCAATATAGTTAAGGTCAGTGTGAGCTTATTTATAAATATTTAAATTTCAATTTTTGTGACAGTATAGAATTCTTAAGCATCCTGTGTATGTTTGTTAGCAAAATCCATTTTGTCAATTTTTTGCAAAATGGCGACAAGTATTAAAATTAAATCACTTATAACTCAGTAGTGTTGAATTTTGTCAAAAAGGTTTCTATACATGAAATGTTGAGAAGCCTAAAGTTCATCTAAGTAAAATATAAAAAATATATATTTTTGCTTGAAAACAAGCGATGTATCAGTTCGATCGTACCCCCATACTAGCCATTTTGAGACTTTCGGAAGAGTTAACGCTCTTAACTGTTTGGTTTCGAAGATAAAAATTTAAATTTTGAGTATCGCATAGAACTAACGTGCAGCCCCTATACGTTATGTTTAAAAAAAATATATAAATTTTTTTTTCAAAATGGCGGCTAATGTAAAAATTCAAAGTGTCATAACTTTGCTAAATGAAATCCTACTGAAAAATGTCTAATGCAAAAAGTGTTTGGAATTTTAATTTGCATATAAAAGCAATTTTTAATTATTTTTTTTTTAATAAAAACCGAGTCTTACCATATATTGACCGAGACCTCGAACGAGCTTTTATGCGACTCTGCATATAGTTAACGCTCGTACGAGGTTTCTATTCAAGAAATTGACTTGAATTTTTAATACAAAATAGAGCTTTCGACTATACTTACGATACTATAAAAAAAAATTAAAAATTAAAAAATAAAAGTATTTTTTTTTCAAAACACGTTTAGTGTGATGAGTCGATCGACCCATCATACATACGCTCATAAGATTTTCAATATAGTTAAGGTCAGTGTGAGCTTATTTATAAATATTTAAATTTCAATTTTTGTGACAGTATAGAATTCTTAAGCATCCTGTGTATGTTTGTTAGCAAAATCCATTTTGTCAATTTTTTGCAAAATGGCGACAAGTATTAAAATTAAATCACTTATAACTCAGTAGTGTTGAATTTTGTCAAAAAGGTTTCTATACATGAAATGTTGAGAAGCCTAAAGTTCATCTAAGTAAAATATAAAAAATATATATTTTTGCTTGAAAACAAGCGATGTATCAGTTCGATCGTACCCCCATACTAGCCATTTTGAGACTTTCGGAAGAGTTAACGCTCTTAACTGTTTGGTTTCGAAGATAAAAATTTAAATTTTGAGTATCGCATAGAACTAACGTGCAGCCCCTATACGTTATGTTTAAAAAAAATATATAAATTTTTTTTTCAAAATGGCGGCTAATGTAAAAATTCAAAGTGTCATAACTTTGCTAAATGAAATCCTACTGAAAAATGTCTAATGCAAAAAGTGTTTGGAATTTTAATTTGCATATAAAAGCAATTTTTAATTATTTTTTTTTTAATAAAAACCGAGTCTTACCATATATTGACCGAGACCTCGAACGAGCTTTTATGCGACTCTGCATATAGTTAACGCTCGTACGAGGTTTCTATTCAAGAAATTGACTTGAATTTTTAATACAAAATAGAGCTTTCGACTATACTTACGATACTATAAAAAAAAATTAAAAATTAAAAAATAAAAGTATTTTTTTTTCAAAACACGTTTAGTGTGATGAGTCGATCGACCCATCATACATACGCTCATAAGATTTTCAATATAGTTAAGGTCAGTGTGAGCTTATTTATAAATATTTAAATTTCAATTTTTGTGACAGTATAGAATTCTTAAGCATCCTGTGTATGTTTGTTAGCAAAATCCATTTTGTCAATTTTTTGCAAAATGGCGACAAGTATTAAAATTAAATCACTTATAACTCAGTAGTGTTGAATTTTGTCAAAAAGGTTTCTATACATGAAATGTTGAGAAGCCTAAAGTTCATCTAAGTAAAATATAAAAAATATATATTTTTGCTTGAAAACAAGCGATGTATCAGTTCGATCGTACCCCCATACTAGCCATTTTGAGACTTTCGGAAGAGTTAACGCTCTTAACTGTTTGGTTTCGAAG
The DNA here is from genome assembly GCF_051122295.1 of Plectrocnemia conspersa. Classification (NCBI taxonomy): domain Eukaryota; kingdom Metazoa; phylum Arthropoda; class Insecta; order Trichoptera; family Polycentropodidae; genus Plectrocnemia; species Plectrocnemia conspersa. Next base: position 2,845 of record NW_028277207.1, on the reverse strand, counting down.
ATAAAAATTTAAATTTTGAGTATCGCATAGAACTAACGTGCAGCCCCTATACGTTATGTTTAAAAAAAATATATAAATTTTTTTTTCAAAATGGCGGCTAATGTAAAAATTCAAAGTGTCATAACTTTGCTAAATGAAATCCTACTGAAAAATGTCTAATGCAAAAAGTGTTTGGAATTTTAATTTGCATATAAAAGCAATTTTTAATTATTTTTTTTTTAATAAAAACCGAGTCTTACCATATATTGACCGAGACCTCGAACGAGCTTTTATGCGACTCTGCATATAGTTAACGCTCGTACGAGGTTTCTATTCAAGAAATTGACTTGAATTTTTAATACAAAATAGAGCTTTCGACTATACTTACGATACTATAAAAAAAAATTAAAAATTAAAAAATAAAAGTATTTTTTTTTCAAAACACGTTTAGTGTGATGAGTCGATCGACCCATCATACATACGCTCATAAGATTTTCAATATAGTTAAGGTCAGTGTGAGCTTATTTATAAATATTTAAATTTCAATTTTTGTGACAGTATAGAATTCTTAAGCATCCTGTGTATGTTTGTTAGCAAAATCCATTTTGTCAATTTTTTGCAAAATGGCGACAAGTATTAAAATTAAATCACTTATAACTCAGTAGTGTTGAATTTTGTCAAAAAGGTTTCTATACATGAAATGTTGAGAAGCCTAAAGTTCATCTAAGTAAAATATAAAAAATATATATTTTTGCTTGAAAACAAGCGATGTATCAGTTCGATCGTACCCCCATACTAGCCATTTTGAGACTTTCGGAAGAGTTAACGCTCTTAACTGTTTGGTTTCGAAGATAAAAATTTAAATTTTGAGTATCGCATAGAACTAACGTGCAGCCCCTATACGTTATGTTTAAAAAAAATATATAAATTTTTTTTTCAAAATGGCGGCTAATGTAAAAATTCAAAGTGTCATAACTTTGCTAAATGAAATCCTACTGAAAAATGTCTAATGCAAAAAGTGTTTGGAATTTTAATTTGCATATAAAAGCAATTTTTAATTATTTTTTTTTTAATAAAAACCGAGTCTTACCATATATTGACCGAGACCTCGAACGAGCTTTTATGCGACTCTGCATATAGTTAACGCTCGTACGAGGTTTCTATTCAAGAAATTGACTTGAATTTTTAATACAAAATAGAGCTTTCGACTATACTTACGATACTATAAAAAAAAATTAAAAATTAAAAAATAAAAGTATTTTTTTTTCAAAACACGTTTAGTGTGATGAGTCGATCGACCCATCATACATACGCTCATAAGATTTTCAATATAGTTAAGGTCAGTGTGAGCTTATTTATAAATATTTAAATTTCAATTTTTGTGACAGTATAGAATTCTTAAGCATCCTGTGTATGTTTGTTAGCAAAATCCATTTTGTCAATTTTTTGCAAAATGGCGACAAGTATTAAAATTAAATCACTTATAACTCAGTAGTGTTGAATTTTGTCAAAAAGGTTTCTATACATGAAATGTTGAGAAGCCTAAAGTTCATCTAAGTAAAATATAAAAAATATATATTTTTGCTTGAAAACAAGCGATGTATCAGTTCGATCGTACCCCCATACTAGCCATTTTGAGACTTTCGGAAGAGTTAACGCTCTTAACTGTTTGGTTTCGAAGATAAAAATTTAAATTTTGAGTATCGCATAGAACTAACGTGCAGCCCCTATACGTTATGTTTAAAAAAAATATATAAATTTTTTTTTCAAAATGGCGGCTAATGTAAAAATTCAAAGTGTCATAACTTTGCTAAATGAAATCCTACTGAAAAATGTCTAATGCAAAAAGTGTTTGGAATTTTAATTTGCATATAAAAGCAATTTTTAATTATTTTTTTTTTAATAAAAACCGAGTCTTACCATATATTGACCGAGACCTCGAACGAGCTTTTATGCGACTCTGCATATAGTTAACGCTCGTACGAGGTTTCTATTCAAGAAATTGACTTGAATTTTTAATACAAAATAGAGCTTTCGACTATACTTACGATACTATAAAAAAAAATTAAAAATTAAAAAATAAAAGTATTTTTTTTTCAAAACACGTTTAGTGTGATGAGTCGATCGACCCATCATACATACGCTCATAAGATTTTCAATATAGTTAAGGTCAGTGTGAGCTTATTTATAAATATTTAAATTTCAATTTTTGTGACAGTATAGAATTCTTAAGCATCCTGTGTATGTTTGTTAGCAAAATCCATTTTGTCAATTTTTTGCAAAATGGCGACAAGTATTAAAATTAAATCACTTATAACTCAGTAGTGTTGAATTTTGTCAAAAAGGTTTCTATACATGAAATGTTGAGAAGCCTAAAGTTCATCTAAGTAAAATATAAAAAATATATATTTTTGCTTGAAAACAAGCGATGTATCAGTTCGATCGTACCCCCATACTAGCCATTTTGAGACTTTCGGAAGAGTTAACGCTCTTAACTGTTTGGTTTCGAAGATAAAAATTTAAATTTTGAGTATCGCATAGAACTAACGTGCAGCCCCTATACGTTATGTTTAAAAAAAATATATAAATTTTTTTTTCAAAATGGCGGCTAATGTAAAAATTCAAAGTGTCATAACTTTGCTAAATGAAATCCTACTGAAAAATGTCTAATGCAAAAAGTGTTTGGAATTTTAATTTGCATATAAAAGCAATTTTTAATTATTTTTTTTTTAATAAAAACCGAGTCTTACCATATATTGACCGAGACCTCGAACGAGCTTTTATGCGACTCTGCATATAGTTAACGCTCGTACGAGGTTTCTATTCAAGAAATTGACTTGAATTTTTAATACAAAATAGAGCTTTC